>NW_006920416.1:662685-679962 GCF_000344685.1 Gloeophyllum trabeum ATCC 11539 | reverse complement strand
CTAGACGACCTTTCGGAGTGTCGATGCTGGCCAGAGACGTAGAAAAAAGAGGAAGGCCTCATATCTCGAGCAGGGCAGGGAGTGGAACAGGAGAAAGAGGGATATTATTATCGATGCCCATCTCCCTGTCGATACGCGTCGCTTGTTTGAATTGTGGCTGTTTGCCCGCTTACGGCCTTACGTCCACGGTCATGCGGCCGGCTTGCGCTCACAAGGACCCACCGAGCAAGAATAACTTGCAGGAAAGTTTTCTATATCTATGGAAGGACTGGATGCAACGAAGAAATGCCACAACTCATAACAACCGAGTCCGCGATCCCAGGCCCAGTAAAGTCAGGCCCAGTATCAGTACTCAGTATACTTAGGCAGGATCTTGTGCATTCTGGAGATTCCACCTCATAAAGCCTACCAACCCTCAACTGGAGTGCAGGGAGGAAGCTTAAGGCTTACGGGTATACAATAGCGAAGCCTTCGCAGTAATTCTCTACGTAGCCCGGAGATCCACGGGAACCACGCCCGCGACCCTTGAATGGAACCCGTAAACTAACGAAGATATATCCTACGCCCAGTGTGGAGGACCTTGACGGGTCGAACTTGACCGGTCTGACCCCCATCACGAACGCGACGAGACAAGTAGGCGAGGTCAGAGCAGAGAGCGTTCACGGCTCACTCTTTGGTGTCAAGATCGCTCGTAAACAGTACATTATAATGGTACAGACTACAATACAGACAAGAATCTAGCGCTACAACGGGGCAATAGAGTGTATCTGCTGGAGTATATACCAGCGATTTTCTGGATTAGTCGCTGACGCAATTTTGCATAGCGGGAGGCCCCAACGCACCACAAACGCAGTGCAAATTTGCATAAGGATCGGCTAATCCAGGATTAGCGAGCTGTGGTATATACTCCAGCAGATACACTCTAATACAAGAATAGTATCACAACCACCACATAGGGGACCATTCACACATCCGCATTCCTCCAAGTCGGGTCCACCCACTCGAGCTCGAACAGATCAAACACATCCTTCTCCGTCTTCGGGAACAGCTGCTTCGAATCCCTGCGTCGGGTTCTATACCATAGGATAAGTATCACTACTTCAACTATGATATGGAAGGACGCTCACATGCCAGAGCTATCAAACTTGTAACCCCTGCATCAACGTCGAGGTCAGCTCAGCAGCAGACGCACGAAGGAACACTCACTTCTTATCCGTCGCCCACTGCCTCAAATCCCGCTGGAACATTATCGACCCCGTCCTGGTTGATATAAGCTGCCCATCCCTTCATGCATCAGACCCTGCAAACTTACCAGCCAATCACCGCAGTCCAATATACCTCCGGCATCGCAAAGATCAGATCCAGCCTCCTCCGCACACCGCGCCTCTTTACCTCCCCTCCTTTCCCCTCCGGAAAGTCCCGGGCGAAGGGCGAGTCTTCTGGCAGCGTGAACACCGTCAGCGCCTTCTCCAGGGAATCCCAGTGCGTGGTGCGCAACGCGTTGTGAGCGTGAAACCCAGACAGGTCTTCGCAAATGTCAGGGCAAGGTGATCTCGGAACGACGTAAGAACCTACGCATCACATGGGAGACTAATCCTATATTGTCTTTCAACCATGGTACGCGAGCACGAGAGAACATCTGAGACGTACCTCGCTCATACAACCGGTTTACAAACCGTCCGCAGAGGCCTTTGACCTTGTCGACCTCGGGGTGCGTGAACACGATATCCACGTCGTTGCTCATTGGCTTTCCGCGTCGATATCTGCTGGTCATTAGCCGTCTACTTAAATACGAAAGCGACCACCCCACGTACCCGCCAACGATCGTAAACACGCAGCCGGGCTGCACTTGCTCCAGCTCCCTCCCCACAACCCGTCCAAGCTCCTCTACCTCGTCTCTCGGAATCCTGATGCACGGCGCACAGGGGTCAGCGCGAACGTTCAATAAGTTACCACGAACGTACTTGATATCTAACTCCTCCCTCAATCCAAGCGCAATCTTAATCCAGCTATCGTCCTCCACCTCCGCACCTTCATTCCTCCCGCGTCCCCTCCACCTACTCTGTCCCTCGACGGATATAATGCGGCGCTCCAGCTGCTGCTCATACACACCCTCGTCGTCCTCCTCGCCCTCCGGCGGGCGGACGCCGTACCACACCTCCAAGTCCCTGATGGTCCGCAGCCCGCGGGCGTACAGCTTACGCGCGGTGTTCGGGCCGATACCGTAGATGGAGGTGAAGGCGGTGAGGCTTTTGTAGCGCTCGGACTCAAGGATGGAACGGGCCTCGGATATCTGGTCCGTGTTCAGGTATTCTTCGACCTGAACGTTGGATCAGCACTGACGTGCCTCCTTCTTCAGCGAAAACTCACGAGTCCTGTTATCTTCTCGCCAATATAAGGTAGGTCTTTAACTTGTGCAAGGGAAGTGATCCGGTTCGGGTATGCTAAGGGGGCACACAGCGCTATCAGGTCCTGTAACCATGTACAGGGGTTCATTTAGTCAACCCACCCTTGATGATCTATTGAAACAGACAGGACCACGTTGAGTAAGCTCCGGCACGTGTAGGCAACGTCAAAGACTCACAGATATGGCCCGTTCGTAGCTAAGAGCGCTCCGATCCTCACCCTCGACCTCCCGGCTCTTCCTAATGATATTGAGCTCCTGCGCATGCGGGTCATCAAGTCACCACCACCACAGGGTCCACATAGTCGCTCACGTTACAGAGTCCTTGGTTGGGACACACCAGCGGCGACGGTCTGCAGCACGCATACCTCGACTTGTAACTTAGCTTCGCCAGGTTCGTCGGTATCGGGGGGTCAGGAGGAAGGAGGTAAGCCGGCACATTCACGGTCGAGGCGCGCGAAGCAGTAGACTGAGTGCCAGCCGATGACACAGGCTTCTTGGGATGGTGCGACGCAGATTTCTCCTTCAAGGACACCTTCGAGAGGCGCTTCGCAGTACCACCGGCGTCTGATGATGGCGAAGACGGCGGGGATGGAAGCTGAGTCTGCGACGGCTCTGACTGTCTTGAAGAATCAGCCTCGTTGTCTTCAGGCTCAGTGCTGCTTTCGCGATCCCCGTCGGGGCAGTTCTTCACCGTCTCGTCGTGCAAGTCCTCCAAAGCGGCGTAGTCCCCGCATGGCTGGGCTTCCCCTCGGCTGACAGAGTCCCGTACCCACTCGGGCGTCACTATAGCCTTTTCTTTCTTTGCGCAGATTGCAATATTCAGCGTGAATTCCTCGAATATCATACGAATACGGGGACGTACAGCAACTTCCCAGTCCAGGTGTCTCTGCAGCCGCTTCTTCATCCCGATACACGTTACAACAACCTCCGATCCCCCAACATCGGTGCATAGCTCCCCTCCAGCACTCTCTACGAGTCGATATAGCTCCCCAACAGTGCTTCCGTCGAGCTTCGCGTCCACTATATGGATCTTGATGTCCTTCAAAGCATCAGACTCTTGGCCGCGCGCAGTTTCGAATCGTTTGGATGTTGGAAGAACGGTATTCGAAGAGGACTCGTGCGTAGGCGGTGCTGGTCGCTTGAATGGCATTAATATACAATACAGAAGAGAGGAATATTAGGAATAAATAGCGTTTGGCGCAGGTTTGCGAACGGATACCTCGCATCTGAGGGCATCAGCCACAGAGACAAATGGCCGCAAATAACGGCGTCAGTCCGAACGAGGTGACCGTGGACAATTCAGGTCCCATGGGACCGTCGCGTCGGACCGCCTGGTAAAACCCTGTAATGCAAAGGAAATGTGAGCCTTCCCTTCGTACAGGTACCTACTGTAATGAACACTGCGCATCTGTGTCAAGCTGCACTTTCTCGACGAGATATAGCTGCCATCAATTCAGGGAGGCGGTAATATCAGGAATCAGTTACAGGGAGTAGTAACGGACGCGGCAGTCAAAGGGCATCGACGTCGGACGACCAGCAAAAACAACTGCATCAGACCAGAAGAGCCAGTCACATACTGCGTCCAGCCATACGCCGACGTCATGGTCGCATAAAGAGCGATATATCGGCATACCTTCGCCCTCATCACTCTCCTGAGTAAGGTGAGGTGCTTTCGTACTAGCTAATCAAAGGACACGTTAGCTCGTTGAAAAGGCGGCATCGAGGGAGGAGTGTACGTTGAAACCCGAGACCCAGACTACTTGCGCGACCGGGCTGTTCAATAATGTCTAATCCAGTGCAGGCACGTCAACCGTTACGGGTGCTAATCCCTGCGGAGGATGCTGACGACTGCAGCGACTGACACTGTACACTGACCTGCGCGGAGACGGATCCTGCTGACTTCTACGAGGACGTGTACACTGATTTTGGTGAAGGTGCGTATAGCTGCGGAGACGCTCACGCCGACCGTAGCGGAGATGCGTATAGTGCTCTCCTAGTAGGTGGACCAGCGGACTCTAAAGACTTGCCTACTTCCATGAACGACCTCCACCATCTAACCACAGACATGTCCTCACAGAAAGCACTTTTCCTCCAAGAGCCTCGCGGCCCGCTGGTATTGGCAGATAAACCAATACCGTCCCCGGGCCCAGGGGATCTGCTCGTCAAGATCGAGGCTGCCGCCCTCAATCCACTGGAATGGAAGATCTAGCAAGGGCTCCCGGGTTTTGTGGAGAACTATCCTGCTGTTCTCGGAGCAGATCTCGCAGGCACGGTGGTAGACATCGGCGAGAGGGTTGCCCGTTTCGCCAAAGGAGATAGAGTGTAGGATGTTTGTCCCTTTATTTCTAGATTCTCTCTTGAAATGCTATTACCTCATAGGATGTCTCAAGGAAGTTACACCCAAGACAGCGCCGGATATCAGCAATATGCGCTCACAGTAGCAGACTTCAGCGCCAAGGTACACCCTATACATGGAGATTCCCTGTGGGTTGGAATGATTGCTGAGTCGCCTTGCTGTCAGGTCCCTTCTCAGCTGTCGCTTGATGAAGCGGCGTCTCTGCCCAGCGCTACCATAGCTGCCGCCTTCGGACTCTACGGTGAGGTGAATGAAGCAGGCCCTGGAAGCGCCGGCCTGACCCCTCCTTGGGAGGCGGGCGGACGTGGTAAGTACTCTGGAAAACCTATTTTCATCTCTGGAGGGTCTTCCTCCGTGGGGCAGCTTGGTGAGTTACGCTACTAATCCAAAATTCAGAATATATCTATCTCACGCCATATCTATAGTCATCCAATTTGCGACGCTCTCAGGCTTCTCCCCCATCATAGTCACGGCGTCGCCGCACAACGAGTCCCTCCTCAAGTCCCTCGGCGCAACGCATGTGATCGACAGGAGCCTCCAAGCGGAGGCCCTCCGTTCGGCCGTGTCGGCGGTAATGATCGCACAGCTGGAGATCATTTTCGATGCAGTGAGCGTGAACGACTCGCAGCAAACGGCGTACGACCTGCTGGCGCCGGGAGGGACTCTCGTCCTCACCCTTCCCCCGACGATCCGCGCCGATCGGGAGTCCCATAAGAGGGCCTTCTACATTATGGGCTTCATCCACGTGCGGGTAATGAGAAGGCAGTGGCGAGCTTGTTCGCCGCGCTGCCCGATCTGCTCGTCAAGGGGGATATCAAGGTAAGCGTCCGAGTGACCTTGCTCTGCGTGGTATGCTGACTTGTACGCGAACGCGCTGTCGCAGCCGAACCCGGTGAAGGTGATTCCGGGCGGCTTGAACGGCATAGTGGCAAGATGGAAGAAGGCCGAGTCAGTGGTCAGAAGTTGATAGTGCGTCCGCAGGAAACCGTAGTCTGATTGCGAGAGAGATCGAGGCTCCGGGAATACTTATGGCTGGCAATCCGGCAAGGTGACTGTATGTTCGGCTTGTATGATTAGCAAAGACGAGGTTGGCTTAAAGAGAGTCGAGGACTTCCCGATATTGGATCATCCGCAATGTTGAAACGGCGCACTCCCATGGACCGCTCAAGCAATATATTTGTCAGTCTTCTACAATGGGCCAGCAGCCCCAAGCGAGCCACCGGCAACATCCGCGAGCAAACAAGTGGTGGATAAAAGCGCCACGCCACTCACACTCAACTCTGACCACAACACCCGATATTGCAACGTTCCAGGTCATCTCTGCTCTGTCTCACTTCCAATGGCCGCCAAACTTCACTGCGAGTCTCGGATGACACCCGAAGAGAAGAGGAATCTGAGAAGGTTACTCATTGCGCTGGCCTTTGTGACCGCAGATGATGAGCCACACGATTCTGATGAGGAGTGGGAGGAATGGGACGAGGTCCTGGACGAACTCTGGGACGACAGTGACCTTGACTTTGATGACTCCGAATCAGACGAGGATGAGGTGTGTCATCTCATACAATCGCATAATGAGATTACGGGAGGTTCACCTGAAGATTGGTAAATAGATGACTGAATCAGACCACAAATTTACCAACCAAGACGCATTTGTTGAGGCGCGGTCTGGGCAGTCCACAATACCAGGGAACGAAAACGAGGCGTTGCTCACCGCCAACGATAATGTCGAAGATTCAGGAGAGCGAAAGGAGGAGCTCGACGAATCTCGTCGAGTTCGGAACTATCCTCCGCTCGCAGCGTTCCACGAAGCAGCCGACAGCAGGGAACTGCCTAGCGGTGAGAGTGACGAACCGCCAGCAACGCGCACATTCACGGACCGTGTATTCAGTCCACCTACGAACACGGTAGTTGGGCGAGTGTTCCAGCGACCCTATATTACCGACGCGAATGCGTCGAACTAGCGCTGTTGGCGGTCTAGGCCGGTGCGGTCCTGCTTCTGCGTCTGGTGGGGATGGATGCTGAAGATACTGGAGACCCCTAGGAAGGGCAATTGGCCTCGTTTGACGGAGATTCTTTCATTATGTATTTCTTGTATCATGAGATGTGTCGCGCTATCAGTTACCTCCCATTTGCATAACAGAACAAACCTGAGCTTGATGTACCGTGTTCCCGTGGCCGCCGCTCAAGGAAATTACAAGATGCAACCCGGAACCTTGTAAGCAAAATACAAGATGATTGTCCGCTCGAGTAATTCAGGTGCAGGAAGACACAGCAAGACGTGAGTGATTTCGAGGCTTGATCCAGTATCTGAGGTGAGCGCCGCGAGGCACAGGCTGTCGGCCGTTCGCTCGAGCCAAGTTCCTCCGTTTGGTAGAAGTCTGCGTATTTCGGTCATATATCATCATAAGCATATGACCACAGACAAGTAGAACTTCGACGAGCTCGAGGTCGACCGAGATCTAGAAGACTGCAAGGAAAGCGATGGAGGACAGAAGCGTATCACGGTGCTGCTGGAGAGTTCATATGTGTGGCAATGATTGCATCAGTCTTTCAAGTTCCAGCGCTTCAGCATCGCCTATTTCTGCAGCCAAGCAGTTCACGATTCTGAGTGTGATTCTGTCCCCCCCAGTCCGATGAGCGCCTTGGTAGGGTTATCACCCCGCCAGACGGGACCTCGCTCGGGTATCTCTGGCAGCAGGCCTTGGTTACGCGTCCAAGAGCACTCTGTCGTACACAAAACCCTGGTTTGAACCATTTGCCGCAGAGAGAAGCGTCAGATCATCCTCGGACGCAATTTGCGGTGACGACGACTCTGATAGTACGCTATGTTGGCTGTCTGACTCAGACTGGAACATGGTCGTGGACGACTAGAACCCAGGGCTACCGAAAGTACTCAGGACGAGGTCCGCGGTCCCCAATTCTTGGTGAGAGATTCCGTATTCATTCGCGCCAGGCAGCACGTCTCGTACTATGAAATGTGGGGTATCAATGGGTAGCGGCCATGCGTGGTAGAGCCGGATACAAGGAAAATCTGGAGATAGGTTGAATAAGAAATTTCTGTGGTCTTTACTTACATTGTGGAAATAACATGGTCGTGTAGTCTCTAGTCCTTGCCATTGAAGCAGAGCGGCAAGCGCTCTCTCGCAGTAAGGCTGGACTAGTTCCGGATAGTATTTATGAGGACCACTACGCATTGCGTGCATAGACAGCGTGCGCCTCTATACGCCTGACAGATGGGGAGAGACCCTCCATCACGCCCTTGACCTGTTAAAAAGATTAAACAAAGACCGTACGTTGCGCATAGTCAAGTATCCTAATGGGACACCATAAGTCAGCTTCCAACCATAACTCGAGCGAACCTGAAAGACCGTTCATTGCCCAATTACGCTGTCCAAACAGGAACCAGATTGAGGGACAAAGGAGGGCGACGCCTACAAAACCGGCATCGTCCGACACGCATTTAAGCGATCGCCCTAGATCAGCAACGCGTCTTAAAGCTTGAAGCTTCAACTTGACCATCGCGCGTTCACGGCTGAATATCGTCCTTCGAATCAATGTCGACTCTCGTGCTGCCGCCGAAATGGGCCAGAAAATCGAATGCGGATGAGCTCCGTAGCACTGTGTATAACCATACTGAGGCCTTCGATGACCCCCATGATAAGGAGGAGACGAAGATGGAGATCGTGGACGACGATATCGAGGCAGCTAGCGATGTCTTCGACGAGGAAACGGGTCTACGGTATTTGACAGTAGTTCGGTCTTTTGCTTAGTAATATGTCTATGTAAGCTTTAATAATCGCATTCTATTGGCTAATGCATCTACATTTGCCTCATTTGGAGAACACACTTCGCCCCGACGTCCTGACTCTCGGGTGGCGGCAGCAGAGTCGGGAGGGCTTCGACCTCCATGATGAAGATAAATTAAAATTCCGAATACTATTTACACCTCCCCGAAGTGGCTACGGGTGCCGCAGCTAGTTGTTTTCACGCTCTGGCGCTCAGCCACAGCGCTTACTTAAGTAGATCAACCACGTGCGCCGCTTAGTAAGGGTGCCGTGGACTATCGCGTCGGACTGCCAGCTCGTTAACCCTCTGCCGCCACCTTTCTACGTGTCATCTCGTCCTCGTTGACCTGTACGGTGTTTCCGCTCTTTCATACTGCTGGCCCGTTTCCTTTTGGCTTACAGGACGCGCGATCAGGCTGATGACCACGACGGACGCGTCGACGGCGGACGTACCGCTGGGCAAGTCGCGTCGTGTTTCGCTGGCTATCTTGTGATCTGGCACGGAAGACATAATTTCGATGATGCTCTCGACTCGAAAATGGCTGAAATCCATAGCATATATGGAGCACTGTCCATGGATCTGCTACTCGCGGCCGCTTCTAGGTGCTTGGATAGCGGTACATGCATCTATGTGCGCCCGGAAATGCCTCCAGTGGCGAGGATCTTTCTGCCGCAATCGTTCAGCTAATTTCTCTTTTTTATGTACCCATTGTCATCAGAGCTTCATCTGGTACGGTATTGAGGATCTTCTTGACTGGCTGAACTCGGCGTATAGCATGGCCTTCTCCTGTGACCATCGGCATAGCATTCCGCCCGGAGCGCTGGCATATGCATTTCTCTATCTTGCTCAAGCATCTGTTCTCACCATGGCTTAATACCTCGCTTCGCACTAGGGTCCGTTCCAAGTACCTTGGATGGGTCATCGCGATGGCGTTTCCTGCGATTCCTGAAGCGACCAATGGCACTGGACGTCGTACTGGCGGCCTGTCCTTGCGATCTCCTGCCGTTTAATTGCTGGAGTCTGGTCTATGCTTTGAGACCCACATCGTACCTATTTTTTGGTGACGTCGGTTCTTTCTCCGAGTAATTGCTTGTATATGCGCTCTCCTCCCGCGGTCGGTCTATCCATACGGCGAGGATATTCCCGCCGACCATTTTGGGTTCACGAGGACTTTCACCTACTCACTCGATCCGTGCTCCTTAGTTTGTGCAGTTTAGGTGAAACATGGGCTGCTGAAAGGCAGTCCTGCATCGACCTCGGGTATTCGTCGGAAGCCCTGACTTCTGATGTCTATACGACGACGATGCGCGACGTGTGAATGGTGGTCGCCTAATGAAAGTCAAAATCTTCCTGTAAGTGGATAGTTCAATATGCGAATGTGATAAGCTTCCAGGGAATCGAAGTATGATTCATTTCAAGGTGAGTCATTCGCAGCCCTTTGGCACAAGAGGGTCGTGCGTCCTGTACAAGGCGCATCTTGGCCATGTACTAGAGGGTTTATCACACATCCATTGGGCAACAACAGCCGTCATCACGGCACAAAGTTGACTGATATCATTCTTCTTGCAGGGACTGTTGTCTTCAGCGCGTCCTATCGATGTCAGGACGTTTCCTATTTCTGTCAAGGCTGTCGAGACTCCGTACGTCGGCATCAGGCGATCACGATATGCCGGTCCCGCGGATGAAGACCGTGAGACACGGTAGTATGTCATCTCACCATATTTTTCGGAGGTACTGAGGCTGAACTGGGACTGTACAGTTGCCCGGCTCCTTTTCGGAGCCTTTGTGGGCGGCATTCGACTCTGAGCGAGTGAGATTTGCATGCTGACCATCTCCGCAAATGAGACTGTTGGAGAAAGTAGGTGTTCCATTCACTCAGGCTCCTGTGGTTTGGCAGGTATGACGGCTTCGATACTTGGTGGGTTTTATCTGCAGCCGAATACAAGAGGTCTGCGCCCTTCTGACGTTTTGTAGATATCTATCACTTGAAGTTTTGATTGAAGATATCGTACAGTCCTAGAAACCCGGGACCGCGATCGAGCCGCCACATTCGTTCAGCCATCAGGTTGCCACTGATGGCAGTACCCCACAAGTGGAGGTAAAGTTAGTTCGGAATACGCAATACACCGATAAGATAACGAGATCCCGGGCATCCTTCAGTGCAACGCCTCTGTTTCACCTAGGGAAATGTTGTCCTGAAGACGCCCGCGAAATGAAACAGATTGGTATGGATGTACATAATGTTCTGAGCTGCCTCGCTCAGTTGCTAACGATAGGCGTGTTGCTTATTTAGGTAGTCTCCCAAAGGCGACCGATTAAATGCCTCCCTTATAAGGCAGGTGGAGGGCAGTCGGCATATAACGGTCTGCCGCGGATCGCGCCCCCTTAGTAGGGGTACGCATATTCAATATCACGTGACTATTCCCACGGCCACCTCGACAGACTCACCGTTTCGTACCCATGCCATCTCCATGTAGCGAGGGAAAAATATATGATATGGCAGGAGTACCTGCTGGTCCTGATGCAACTTGAGTAGTCTCAGATTTTTTGGCGCTCTCTTTCCGCTGTAGGAGCATTAACTTCGTTCGGTACATGCTGCTGACATCAGCAGCTCTGGCCGTCCCAAAAGGGGAACATGTTGAAGCTCTACCCTTCAGAGCTCATTTTAAAGACACCACGCTCGGCAGCATACCTCAATATGGCTTAAAAACATATATGTATTGCTACTCATTACTTCTACCAGCCCATGGGGGGAATGGATTATTATCAATATGCGCTAGAGCCTATCATGGTACAGAATAGGCTTTATCGGTCGATACGGCACTCAAAACAGACACTAATTGAGCACAACTTTGGTGTCACTTCAAACTATGTACCTGAAGCTCATTAATTCTTTCTAGAGGGTTGCGACGCGCTGGGGAACGCGGTTAATCTGACGATTCCATAACGCTAATGAGGTCACGTGATCGGAATATGCGCACCACGCCAAATGCCGCGCGACTAGATGCAGCCTATTATTTAGGGGCGTTCAGGGCTCGGCTATCGCCCGAAATAGAAGTAATTCTCGGTCTTCAGGGCATCGGGATTGTCTGCGCACGTCCGATGCCCCTTCTATTCCGTGCTACTGTAAGTTCCCGGCTTCCAGAAAACGCGCGGCCGTAGCGCATTTGGCAACGCCTCGGCCGCGCCGGACATGGAATGCAGGGCGTTAAGTAGGTAGGCTGTCTCCTCTGCACGAGGTGGAAGGTTGTGTGCTGCGGTCCGTCATAATACGGAGAATCCGGTGAAGTCCAAGAGGCAAAATTAAGGATAAGAACGCGCCGAGAACTACGGCAGTGCATGTGAAGATAATCACGCCTCGCAACAGATCACCCTGTTATAGCCGTGTGGGATCTCGCAGCAAAAGATGCATCAAGAGGGGTAAGGTCTGATTTTGCCGACGCCTGCGCGGAGACAGATTTCTTCGCATCCCCTCTTATAAGTCCGGCTCGTCCCGTCTTCGAGCTTTTGCTTCCACCGACAAACGCCCTGCTCTAAAACTACTACAAGCTCGTATATAATTCCCTTTCTTCCTAACTACAATGGCCCCGTCAGCCCTGTCCATGTCGCAGATTATTGCGAGCGACGCGCCCCTCCTTTCTCCGGTGTCGTCCGAGTCGTCCTGGGGACAACATTACTCGCCGACGGCAGCGTCGTTCGACGCCAGTTTCGCATACTCGTATCCGATGTCGGTGCCGCCGTCGCCGCCAGTGTCGATGGACTCACCGCTGCCCCCGCAGAACGTTCTCAAGAAGTCGCGGTACGCGTCGCCGGACTCGGTTGACGGCTCAGAGGTCTGCGTTGCGACCCACCAGGTTTTCGACTTTTCCCCCGAGCAGCACATGTACACCCAGCCGTCGACGCCGTACGACGCGCAGTCGGAGACGTGCTCGCCGCCACCCCAGTCGCGGCCGACTGCGGCCAAGCGCGGGCCCTCTGAACAGCCCTCGTCCGAACCCAAGAAACGCGCGTCCGCCTCGAGGGTCAGTGTCAAGGATTTCGTGCCACCCGATGTGTCTGGCCTGAGCAAGCGCGAGGCGAGGTTGGTCAAGAACAGGGCGGCGGCGTTTCTGAGCAGGCAGCGGAAGAGAGAGGAGTTTGAGAACATGGAAGTGTGAGTGCCATCCATCACGTATCTCCCCCGCTTGCCTTGACGCTCGACGCCAGACGCGTCGCCGAGCTCGAGCAAGAGAACGCCCGCCTTCTTGCTATTGCGAATGGCTCTGCCCCTCCGGCCAGTTCATCCGACGCCACCTCGCTCCTATCTGAAATTGAGACGTTGCGGGCGAAGCTGGCAGAGTCGGAGCGCCGCGAACAAGAGCTCGCCTCGAAGCTCTCGACGTCGGTCAAGTCGGAGTCTCAATCGACGTTCATTAAACCCGAACCACGCTCGCCATCTCTTCACCATCGGTCCGCGAGTAGCGGCGGCACCAGCGCGAGCATTGGACTTGTCGTTCTCCTCTGCGCCCTCCCGACGCTGCTGGGTCTCCCCGCGCACCATCACCAATCCCATTCATCACTCCCGACCACGTACCCCTTCCCCGCCTTCTCACCCAGCGGCGAATATCTCACATTCAGTGACTACGGTTCCTCGGGAAGCATGCCCGGTGATTTCGAGTACCAGCTCTCTTGGCGGGACCCTTCAACTGGCATGAACGTCGATCTGGACAGTCCTTCACTTTCGGCCCCCGGCAAGCTCGAGTTCCCTGTGCAGGGACCGAATGGCGCCGGTGCTCTGGATGTCTCTTTCGAGTCGGTACCCTCGTCGGATGGGAAGATTCGGGTGCGGATCAACCCTTCGGCTGGCGCGTCCTCGACTGGCCAGACGTTATCCGTGGACTCGTCGAGTTTCTCTTCGGCGCCGTCTTCTTCGCTCGTACCCTTCTCCAACGACCTGCACTCGAATGTGTTCCTGTCACCTGACTCGGACATGCTCGGCTCAAGTAGTTTCGGGATGGGTATGGATATGGAGAGCCCGCTGCATCTCATGGACGGGGACTCGGGTCTGGGCGGCTTGGGCTTGTCGGCGGGGATGGGTCTGGGTGCCGCCTCAGCGGGGAAGAAGAAGCGGGTGCGGATCACGCTCATGAGCGGCGGCGAGGGGGGGCAGGGCGAGTGGGAGGTGGAGGTGTGTTGACCGGTTCGATGACCGACATTCGACTTCATCAAGGGGATTCGTGCTGGCCATCCTCGAACATTCGACAAACATCCATGCATTTCGAGTAAAACGGACAACAACATATGTGTACGATAATCTAATACCGCACCGCACCATCACCCAGATATCCCCTTCTCATTGATATCATAATGTCTCGTTAGTATACTCAGTCAACAATCGCTCTCCGTGTCCTTGCTGTCGTTCAATTTCATTGTGTCTGTTCGTTCTAAGTCTCTTTATGTTTATATTTTATTGTCTTCCTTTGATTGCCCATTGCAGTAGTGCGTACGTTTCTATGTCCATTCGTTCTTTGTCCCCCTTACGTTGTTGGTTGAGTATCCTACTTCTTCGGTGTATAGTCTTCCGGATCCGTTGTTTCTTATGCTGCACATTGCGGGAGGAGGGCAAAAGTAGGGTAAATGATATGGTCAACTCTATAGGGCCTTCGGTCGTTGTAACATGTTGAATAAGATAGAATCTGAATAAAGACTGGATATCCGCTCTCCACATGGTATCGACATCGGATGAAGATTGTCGAATCCAGCCTCGGAAGACGGAGGGAAAATCCCTCCGGGCCTATTCAAGTACTGTGAAACATTGATATTGCGGTACGGACGACGCATGGAGACAAGGAGCATCCGAGTCACTGTACTCGACCGATCAACGATGGTACTTGGTCTGCCACCTGAGAACCCAAAGCGACGAGCCAGTCCGTCGAAACGCGGGAGCTCCGTGGGACGAGGGGTTTGGTCGCGTTTAAATCGTGTTGGGCATCTCGTGGAGAGACCACTGTCCGCGGGGACTTGTTGAATCAAATGTCAGGCGAAGCGCACCGTAGTGATGACTGTTCCCAGTCCATGATGACCTTACCAAAGAAACATAACACTGACATTGGCATGTTAACAGGCTCATTTTATATCTGACGCTGGCTCGTCCAGGGAGAAGACGTTGCCTCGACCGAGTACAATCGACAAATCACCTATATGGTAGGGACGGCCTCAGAACGGTGATAGGGCCATGCTGACCATGAGTGACTGGTTTGAGTTCGGAAGTCTTAAGGCGCCACGGACATTCAGTAGAACTTGAATAATTACCGCGGTCCGCTCGTATCAGAACTTGTTCGTAGATGCATGCATTGTATGGGGCGTACCAACGTCGGAAGTGTGTATGATTCCTGCAGAACTTCCATGGGGGTAGGGAGGGCTGTGCAATTGACATGGGGCTGATATGTGGTTTGGAGTAAGCCCGAGGAGCCTAACGGACTAGATACTACCCCTGGTTCCTCAGCTTGTACAGTATGAGGATACTTGAACAATGAAAGCACGAGGTGTACGGTGCGACGCAGGACTAGCAACACTAGGTGCTAGGGCGAGAAACCTGGTGTGACGAAAGTGATGAGGAGTTATGGAGGCAGCAGCACGCACAGTGCGCCCTACACAACTCACCTGTATTGGTTGGATGCTGTAGCTACTGGTAAAGCTCGTATGAACGACCCTTGTCATTAGGCAGCAGAGCTGCAGGGTTTATATACACTGTGGCCCATAGGCTGACTAAGCTACGTGGAATATCTATAATCCTACTGAGCTCCACCTATGATGTCACTGACCCACATGAGCTCCGTGCCCTGTACAATAATGGAATATACCAGAATGTTCCAGAGGGTTCCGGTACGTTCTGGTACGTTGTAGAATCTGGCAGCTAAGTCAGCGCCCAGTTCAACACTCCCCCTCGCTAAGTGCCGCGGATAATCGCGCACGCAAGCGTTGGGCTGACTTAGATTACTTGTAAAACCTAAGTCCGAGTTGCGCTCTGAAGCGCAAGAACTTGACATGTCCTAAGTTCTTAGTGAACATGTCTGCAGGGTTATTCTCGCCATCGATGTAGAATACTTCAACTTTCTTCTGCTCGACGACTTCCCTGATATAGTGATAGCGAATGTCAATATGTTTAGACCTTCGCTCGGTGACAGGATTAGACGCAAGGAATATAGATCCTTGGTTGTCACCACAAATAGGAATTGGGCCGAGTTGGTAGCCTAACTCTTCAAAGAGTTGTCTAACCCATACACATTGGCGGCTACAATCACTGAGCGCCATGTACTCGGCTTCAGTGGAGGATAGCGCAACGGTTTTCTGCGCTCTCGACTGCCAACTGAATATGCCATTGGCTAATTTAAGGAAGTAGCCGGTTTGGGACTTCCTGGTACTGGGGTCTGATGCCCAGTCCGAATCAGTGCACGCAGTAATACCAAGTCCACTAGCACCATCAAAAGCTAGTGTATAGTTACGAGTCCCGATTAGATAGCGGCAGATATAGAGCGCTTTATCTAAATGGGCCTGAGACGGATTAGCAGCAAATTGCGCTAACTTGGTAACTGCATAGCTGATGTCCGGTCGAGTTCCGAGCATAATATAGAGCAAGGAACCGATCACAGTTTGGAACCGGCTACGAAGAGTAGGATTGACCGGGCCATTGTGAGGCTCAGGTCGATAGCCTGCAGGGAGAGGAGTTGGCGCAGATTTTGCATTCTGCATGCCACAACGCTGCAGCACTTTATCAAGGTAGGCGATCTGATCAAGGTGAATCTCTCGGCCTTGCCTTGTAATGCGCATGCGTAGGAATTCCTTGACATCGCCAAGGTCCCTGCATTCCCACTTCTTCATGAATCGTGACTTAACGTCTGTCACTAGAGACTTGTCCTTGCCAAAGAACAAGGCATCGTCAACGTAGACGACAATAATTACCATGCGGCCATCCTTCTATTTGAATAAGAAGATGCCAGCATCGGTAGTTAGACGTTTGCAGCCTAATTTCTCTAAAGACTCAGCAAGTGTGCGCCACCAGGCAAGCCCCGCTTGCTTAAGTCCGTAGAGTGCACGGCGCAGTCTACAAACCTTGTGCTCCTGGCCTTTTACGGCGAAGCCTTCAGGTTGTTCCATATAAATTTCCTCATCCAGTTTGCCGTATAGATAGGCATTGCGCACATCGAGTCCAGATATGTGCCAATCCTCAAGCGCTGCTAGCGCGAGCATAAGGCGCACTGTCTCAAAGCGCACAACTGGTGAGAATATTTGGTCGAAGTCTATACCTTCAACCTGCGAGAAGCCTTTAGCGACTAATCTCGCTTTGCGACGTCCATCTGATTTGACGTCAAATACCCAGCGACATTTTATGACTTTACGCCCTTTAGGGCGGTCAACCAAGTCGAAGACTCTGCGCCGACGAAGTGCATCCAATTCTTCGTGGCAAGCAGCTCTCCATTCCTTCTGCTTCTCTGGTGGTAAGCGAAGGATATCGCGGTACGTCCATTCTCTGACATTGGACGTGTCTGGATCATCTGCCTCAGGCGAAATAGCCTTCAGAAGCAGGTAATTAATTAATGGTACTCCCCCTTCCCGGGCATAGCTGTGCCAGAAGTAACTCATCAGCGTCGTGTTCAGACCGCTGGGTCAGAGGCTTCAGGAGCGATTGGCTCATGCGAAGCACCCGGGGATTGAGCAGAGGTCGCGAGGTTGATGGGCAGAGCTAGGT
>NW_006920416.1:652080-660886 GCF_000344685.1 Gloeophyllum trabeum ATCC 11539 | reverse complement strand
CGATGGTCCGGAGGAGGAAGGGAGACGGTTGAGGCGATCAAGACGTCGTGGGCATGGTGGTGATCGTGGTTTTGCCCTTGACGCTTCTTGCCTGCGCGCTTGCCGCGATAAGGGCACCTCTTCCCATCTCGCGCATTGCTGCTGCTGCCCTGAGGGCGCTGCTGCTGCTGCGAAGAAAAGGAGGGATCGCCCGGCTTACGCTTCACCGCCGAGATCTTGTGCGCACCGAGTTTCTCAGGCTTCTTGCCTTGAGACTGGTCCCAAGCAGTGGTAACTGCTTCCCGTACCGCACCTATGCCCATGTTGTCAGCAGAGGTAGCTTGGACCAGCATCTGCGCAATGTTCTCATAGCGGCTGGGGAGTGCATAAAGGCAAATTAGACCTTCAATAAGCGCGGGAATCTTGACCTTGGCCGCTTCCAGAGTGTCGAAATGTTTGGATATCTTCGCGAAGGCTGGAGCAGGGTGCTGATCGGCCGGAATCTTCGTCGATAAGGCCCCCCGCAGCTCATTGTAAATGGCGCCGAGGGACATAGACGAATAGAGGGAAGACAATTGGTCCCAAGTTTCCTTGGCCGATTTCTTGTCCTTTATGTAGGAGGCGACGGCGGGAGAGCAGCGAAGACGGATCGTACCAATAGCCCTGACGTCTTTTTCCTTCCAGGCGTCAGCAGCGGTAGAGTCCCTGGTGGTACCGGAGACGACGACAGCTGGCTGCGTGATGCTGCCATCCACATTTCCCCAGAGGCCTTGGGACATAAGGTATGCCATCATTTGCTCGGACCAGGTAGGCCAGTTCGAGCCGTCGAGGACGGGGACAACGGCGATCAGATTGTTCGACATTGTTGCGGAGCGGTTGAGAGATCTGAAATCTGTATTGAGATCTCATCAGTATCAGCGAAGCTATGCAGCCCGATAAGGGTGCACTGCTCCATGCTGTTGGCTCCATTAGGGAGTTACCCCAGGATCGATCATCAAGCCTGATGGCTGCTGATAACAGCGCCTACGGCGATGATCACGCATCAAGCCACACTGCAGCCTGTGAGGGCGCATAGGGCGATGCACAGGTGAGCGAGGCGCAACGCGCTGCAGCGAGTTACCGCGCAGACGCAAGCTGCCTAATTTGGGCTCATAACCTGATGAGGAGTTATGGAGGCAGCAGCACGCACAGTGCGCCCTACACAACTCACCTGTATTGGTTGGATGCTGTAGCTACTGGTAAAGCTCGTATGAACGACCCTTGTCATTAGGCAGCAGAGCTGCAGGGTTTATATACACTGTGGCCCATAGGCTGACTAAGCTACGTGGAATATCTATAATCCTACTGAGCTCCACCTATGATGTCACTGACCCACATGAGCTCCGTGCCCTGTACAATAATGGAATATACCAGAATGTTCCAGAGGGTTCCGGTACGTTCTGGTACGTTGTAGAATCTGGCAGCTAAGTCAGCGCCCAGTTCAACAGAAAGGTTCCCTCCCAAGGACCTTGCCGCGAGCAAGCATCTGTATACGAAGTGAAACCTCAGCGTAAGGCACTTCAGCTCCAGCAACAAAGCCCGATGCTCAGTCACTGGACCAGTTCTTTGCAAAACGATAATGCAGTCCGGCAATGACAGACCATGTAAGTTTCATAGCTGTAAGTTTCATCGCGGCACCATGAACGCCTTGGAAGCAAGCTGCAGCAGGGAGGGATTAGTGCAAGCTAAGAGCAGGACAGTTCGTAGAATGGACTGACAAGATGAGCTTGGATGTTATAACCAACCAGCAGCCCGGAATTATAAAATGTTCCCTAGAAGCGAAACACTTCACATATTGAGCGTTACCTGGGTATTGCCTTGGGCAAACGAAACGATGCATAGTGTTTAATACGAGTACTGGCAACATGGTTTGGCTTCCGCATTTGCGCGTGCCCCGATGACAGCGATAGGCAGCCACATAAGCCATCCGAAACGCAATAGTAAGCGCAGCTGGTGTGACGCAGACGATTCACTTTTGGATCAGTACCCAAGCAGGCCGGTAGCATGCACACCATTTGTCACGTTCTTTATGTTTCTGGAAAGCGAAACGTGAGAGTCCGCAAACCCTCCTGTGAAGTACGCTGAGGTCTCGTGAACTGCATTCCCTGCCTTACAAAGGAATACGTTCGAGCAGAACGTACATGTATAATGTTTGTTATCGTACCTCGCAGCTGCATACTCCTCCGTTACGGGTGCTCCCAGTAATGAAGGCGGTTGAGGAGTCGGAGACGCCACCAACTTGAAGGGGGCAGGAGGGCAATGTGGAGCGATGACTTCGGACCCGGGAGCCGGTCTCGTGGGAACATTGGTCCAGGGGAATGATGGCTGAATGAGCAATACGGATCCTGTGTCAGCCCCGAGTCCTTAAGTATTTGCTGCGCTATCTTTATTCGATTTTCCCATTTATTTCCTGACCGTCAATCCCCCATGGATACTAGCTCGCCCCCACCGTCGTCCCCGACGAGGACGTTCAGCAACCCGCCTAACTACAGTTTTCCCCACCACCGGTTAAATCGCGTTCTACGGAATCCCGAAAAGCAGCCCATCGTTCTCGTGGCATGCGGGTCGTTCAGCCCTGTAACTTATCTTCACCTGCGAATGTTCGAGATGGCGGTGGACTACGTGCGGCAGAACACAGACTTTGAGATCATGGGCGGGTACCTCAGTCCAGTCAGTGACATGTACAAGAAGCCTGGATTGTTAGCCGCACACCATCGGTGAGCGATCCTTCGAATCCCCGGTTGGATAATACTGAGCAATGCTTAGAGTAACGATGTGCACGCTTGCTACGGAGCAGACGTCGCATTGGCTGATGGTCGACCCATGGGAAGCCTTCCAATCGTACCAGGTGTTTCATGACTCATTCAGGTTGTCCACCCCCAAGCTGACCGCTCGTGCAGCGTACAGCCGTCGTGCTCGACCACTTCGACTACGAAATCAACACCGTCCTCGGCGGCGTGCAGACACCGGACGGGGAGCACCGCAACGTCAGAGTGATGCTGCTCGCGGGTTCTGATCTTATCAGTACCATGAGCGAGCCGGGCGTTTGGAGTGAGGAAGATGTAAGTATTGAATTCGCCCCGTTCTTGCCGTTTCGATGGGATACCCGGTGTCTCACGTTCATCTCCCGTTTTACTCTAGCTCGATCACATTCTCGGGCGGTACGGCTGCTTCATCATCGAGCGCGCAGGCTCGGACATGGACCAGGCGACGGACAATCTCGCGCGGTGGCGACACAACATCTATCTCATCAGCCAATTGATACAGAACGACGTTAGCAGCACCAAGGTATGTTTGCCGCTTGGTCAGAATGATCGCTCGCTCATCCCGGCACTAGGTGCGATTATTCCTGCGGAGAGGTCTGTCTGTACGGTACCTCCTCCCGTCGCCTGTCGTCGATTATATTGAGGAACACGGGCTCTACAAAGACGAAGGCCCGAACGCCTCAAACTCCAATTACTCGAAGCACCTGCACCACAAGGACGTGGAGAAGGCCAAGGCGGAGGACAAGGACGTTATCGCATTGAAGAAGACATAGGAGGCGCTGTCGCCCCGGGCATGACGATAATTGGAAGAAACAAAAGCGAAGCGTGTACGATCTAGCTTTGTTGCGCTTATTTTTATTATCTAGAGCCGCGGTCGTCTGTGCACTCTTGGAAGAGGAGAGGAAAACAACATCATTATGCTAGCATCTAGTACAGGGACTCGAGGATGGACGATTTATCGCAGATAGTGCGAGTGCTTGGATGTAGTTATGTACCTGTATTAATAGTAGAAAGGGTGCTTGAGTGCCGCGAATCCGTGACTCTACGTCTACACTCCAGAGGCATATGACGGCGAAACATCAAATCCTGCGACAGCTGATCATCTTAGCGCCTGCATTGTTTGCAAGCCAGACCGACCACACCAGTATACGATTCGCTGTGAGGCTGTTAATGCAGAATGATTAGCAGGCTCCACATCTGTCTGAAAGCATGGGACGCTTACAAAAGAGCGTCCAAGAAGCTACAACGGAATAGGACAGGCCACCCACACGAAGCGACTTCTCCCAACCACAGGGACGGAAGAAGCAGCTCTGATAGGTGGATATAACTTTCGTTGTAGCTGCAAGTAGCTCTTGGGAAAGACCGCACTACGTCGTGGGAGAGGGCGCAATTGGCAGACAAGAGGGTTGCGATAGCCTTGGACTCACTCCAGAAGTCATTTTTGATGGCGACGATCGTCGTTCAAGAGACGGTATTGGAAGGACCTGACGCGAAAGTAACTTCTCCGCCATAGACTTGCCACAACCAGGGCCCCTTGTATGAACATGAAGCAGTCACTTCCAGAGACGGCGTTCGTGGGGGGAGATCCCAGGCTGTGGCTGATGCCCCTTCGTCTACGAGTCTTGATAACACCACATGTTGCTTTCGAGCGCCCGGTTCACAGCGGAAGTGATAGCCTCCCCTTGCGTTAGTGACGACGTTTGCAAAGCCAATGGAGCGCCCTCCTTCGCGTCGGTTATAGTCCTTCAGAACGGTATCAATAGCCTTGGAGACGGCGTTCCGAAAAATTTATTTCAGCGGTACGAGACCCAATGGAAGTCGTAGACAGGTGGTGGGCACCTATAAATCACCATTAGCCCCGTACTTACTTGGGGAGGTTTTCGTGCATGTCGGTCATCCAGTTCAAGGCTTCAAGCCTCAGAGAAGCCCAGTGGCCGTACCAGTATGGCACGGTCCGTACATTCCCACGGTAAGCTTTGACTAGACCCACCTTGCCCGTGCTGCCAATTTAAAGGTTGCTCGTGATCAAATGGTGAACCGAAAACATTCCTCGTCAGGTTCGACTGGACCCTCTGCTGGATACAACGCAGACGGCGCAATTCACCATTCTCCATGCTACTGACCTCGGAGGCTCGTAGTGGTCAAACGTTCATGCGCTCTTGCTTCACCTTTCTGCCGTTCTTGACAAGCCTGGTGGATGCTGTGTCGCACTCAGAGAGATGACAGCCCACGAGGCTCCCAAAGCTCCCAACCGACATTTCCCCGTTCCCAACAAAGCCATGGGTTAGAGTTATTTATTGCTGCTATGTAGTGTTCCTAACATACAGGATGGATCAGGTCATGCGATACTCGCAATTCTGCTCCCCTTCCCTGAAAAATACGGTCCGGGAGCAATCCTTGAATAATTTGAGGCTTAAGTAAATCCGACTGGGCCTGTATAAATTCCATGCAGCCGCAAGCAGTATCGACGGCCCACTCCCAACAGTAGCCGTGACTATGTCCTCCTGGTTCGCTTTCAGCTTTCTCCTCGGCAACGCGTTGACGGCCTGGGCCTCACCCCTCGCACGGCAACTGCCCACGTCCCCGTTCGAGACGCTGAGGGCAGCAGCGGCACCGCGCTACTTTGGTGCAGCTCTGGGTGTCCCCCACCTGTTGAATTTCACGCATGATCCGCTGTTTGATGTGACTGCTGTCTTGCAGTTCAACGGTGCCACGCCGGAGAACGAGATGAAATGGTAGGATCAGACGCCACAAGAGCGTTATTAAGCTGATGTAGATTGCTTATACAGGGCGTACATCGAGCCGGAGCGGAACCAGTTCAACTTTACTGGTGGCGACATCGTTGCTGCGTTCTCCGCCGCCAACGACTATGTCCTGCGCGGTCACAATCTCGTCTGGTACCAGTAAGTCATGAGTACACCAAATCTTGTTCATTGGAAATTCGGGTTCTTATTGGTATGTTCCTATAGGGAGCTCGCACCGTGGGTGGAGACCCTGACGGGTGAGGACCTATGGAACGCTACTGTGAATCACATCACGACTGGTACGCTCTTCTCCACGAATTTGTAACTCGATCGACTAAGATCTGCGCATGTGCAGTGATGACACACTACAAGGAGAGCTTCAATATCTACGCTTGGGACGTTGTCAACGAGGCTTTCAACGACAACGGTACCTACCGGGAGAACGTTTGGTACACCCAGCTCGGACCGGATTACATCCCGAACGCGTACGCCGTAGCCAGATCCGTGAACACGCCGTCTAAGCTGTACATCGTGAGTACTATCATCATTTGAAACGCATGAACTCGAGATAACCACGATGACATAGAACGACTACAATACTGAGGGCATCAACAACAAGTCCGATGCACTGCTCGCCGTTGTGCAGAGCATGAAAGCACATAACTTGGTTGACGGTGTTGGCTTCCAAGTACGTGGTTGATATAATTCCCTTGTTATTGGCTTCGAATAACCTGCTCTACAGTGCCACTTCTTCGTCGGCGAGCTCCCCCCGGACCTCGAGCAGAACTTCGCGCGGTTTGTGGCCGCGGGCGTCGAGATCGCCGTCACCGAACTCGATATCAGGGTAGGATACAGTCAAGTAGCACCGCTAGACGACTCTTGTGCTGATACTGGTCGTTGCGGTAGATGAACCTCCCGCCTTCACAGGCTGACATTGAGCAGCAGGCCCGCGACTACGCCACAGTCGTGAATGCATGCAAAGCACAGGGTGCTGCCTGCGTTGGGATCGTGAGTTGCTGCCTCCAGTGAGCTGCCGCTTCAAGTTGTTGATATTCTGACGCATCGCAGACCACCTGGGGTATCACCGACCTTTACTCATGGATTCCCTCCACGTATCCCGGCGAGGGATATGCCCTGCTCTTCGATGGTACGTTCATCGATACTCTGGTATTGAGTTCATGTTTTGAGGACACTTTAATAGACAATTATGTTCCCCACCCGGCATTCAATGCGACTATTCAGGCCTTGCTCGCTTGAGTGGCGACTTCGTGGGCTATATATGGAGGGTCACTTGGTCGTGAGGTATTGTATGTATCCACGCTTATCAATATAAACTTGAGTGCCATAGATAAAAGTATGCTGTGCGTCTGTCCCGCGTTTGTTGCACTTGCATCCCCCTTTCCGTGAGTGCCACAGCCACAGCTACCCCGGAGTACCGTCGTGAGAACGAAAGCCATATATGTCCTCGGTGGCTGACGGGTGGAATTAACATCTGGAAGTGGGCCGGGCTTATTGCGAGAGAGCCCTTGCCCTGCATTGAGGCGAGGCGATTAAAGATACCACATAGATGTGTCATTTCCACAAGAGAAGCGGAGACAATGAATTTCTCGATTCAACCTCTCGAACCTTCCGTATCCGATCCTACCAAGCCTACTCCACGACCCATCGGTAGCCCACATTCTCCAAGTCAACCGCTCAGGCAAGATTTGATGCCTGGCGCCAATGAATATGCGGGTTCTCTCCAATAGATCTCTATCACCGCACCTCGTCCTGTATACCGTCGGCGAATGTGCATTCTAGTCATATACCACCGTACGCCATTCTGAGTCAGACAGCAAATATAGCGTACTGTCGGAGTCGTCGTGGCTGTCGGCGGCGTCGGAGGATGATCGGATACCTCCCAGGACCAAACGGACGCGCCCGCGGGAGGTGCTACTGGGAGCACTCCATACGCTTTGTTCCTCGGCAGTGTCCCGTTTCTCGGTCCGCCCCGAATAGCGGTTGTGTTGCTGGATGTTGATTGCTTTTTTCGTTCTTTTGGACGAGTGGACCTAATGACCAAACATCAGTTAGCTTGAATCAAGCCTCCACGAAGCGAAGCACGTCGCACCTCCCCATCGTAATCTTCGCTTTCCTCCCCCCGGCGTCTTCCTCCACATAGTCTGGATCAGTCAGCCTCCCCTCATCCTCGTCACTTTCTCCCTCCTGCTCATCCTCGTCACTTTCTCCCTCCTGCTCATAATCATCGCCCTCGCCCTCGCCCTCGCCCTCGCCCTCGGACATCTACATGTCTCCGTCATCGACACGTGCGTCGGATGCACCGTTGGACACGTCGTACTCGCTCAAGTCCATCTGAGCGCTGCCCTCATCGTCGGCAAGCTCGTCGTCGCTCTCCATCTCCTTATCGCAATATTGGACAATGGATTCGCCATTTTCGCAGAAGGTTCGTCGGAGTTCTTCAGCGTTTGTGTTTCTCCTCCACTTGGAGGGCTGCCATGGCGGGACAGGAAGATGTTCAGGAGTCGACTCGTGTGGCTGTCGATGTTCATGTTGAAGCCCTGAGGCCGTGGTCGCCTCGTGTTTGGGGCAATATGCCCTGCGAGACGCTTACACTGACATGTACGAGGTGTGTGGGCACTTGTGACAGAGTCGTAAGATACAGAGCTATCGGCTCATACTCGCGCATCAGGCGTTTTGATGAACTACACAAACAAGGCGGATAAGTTACTCTCCGCGGCCGCTACTCTGGACAGGCCGATGCCACACGAGTAACAACGATCCGGCTGGAAGGGTATGGGAAGAGCGCGGCCTAAGCAATATTCGTAGCTTCCATAGTAATCAATGACTCATCAATGTATGCATTCTTGCTCGCTGTATTTGACGCCTCTAGCCAACCACTGTAGCTGCAGCATTCTGTGGTTCCTCACAGGCGCAGGGACGGAACGCTGAGTATTATATACGGTGTCAGCAAATGTATCCAGACAAATTTTAGGAGGCTGAAGTCTGTGTCGTGTGCGGGAGGGCTCGAATGCGTGGGTGGACTTAGGCTTGATCCTGCGCCTCTTAAAAAAGACTTAGTAGACGAGCAACTGTCTTTAATGGAGGCTTGTACCCGTTTAGTATCAGCGTCGCAGAAGTCCCCCCCAGGCTCTCGCGCGTGCTCAAAAAGGCAGGATTCTCCGCCCAAAACGGCAGGTGCACATGGTTGGCATCTGCCGGACCTCGGCACGTATATAGTCTCGACCTCTTCAACGCTTCCTCTACCCTACACCGAGGGTT
>NW_006920416.1:637668-651970 GCF_000344685.1 Gloeophyllum trabeum ATCC 11539 | reverse complement strand
CAGAGTCGTAAGATACAAGAGCTATCGGCTCATACTCGCGCATCAGGCGTTTTGATGAACTACACAAACAAGGCGGATAAGTTACTCTCCGCGGCCGCTACTCTGGACAGGCCGATGCCACACGAGTAACAACGATCCGGCTGGAAGGGTATGGGAAGAGCGCGGCCTAAGCAATATTCGTAGCTTCCATAGTAATCAATGACTCATCAATGTATGCATTCTTGCTCGCTGTATTTGACGCCTCTAGCCAACCACTGTAGCTGCAGCATTCTGTGGTTCCTCACAGGCGCAGGGACGGAACGCTGAGTATTATATACGGTGTCAGCAAATGTATCCAGACAAATTTTAGGAGGCTGAAGTCTGTGTCGTGTGCGGGAGGGCTCGAATGCGTGGGTGGACTTAGGCTTGATCCTGCGCCTCTTAAAAAAGACTTAGTAGACGAGCAACTGTCTTTAATGGAGGCTTGTACCCGTTTAGTATCAGCGTCGCAGAAGTCCCCCCCAGGCTCTCGCGCGTGCTCAAAAAGGCAGGATTCTCCGCCCAAAACGGCAGGTGCACATGGTTGGCATCTGCCGGACCTCGGCACGTATATAGTCTCGACCTCTTCAACGCTTCCTCTACCCTACACCGAGGGTTATACTGCCTATAACGTACGCGCTGAACGCGCAAGAGGGCATAGAACCTCATTTACACAATTTCTTTAAAGTGGGGGGGGGTCGAGGCACTAAATGTGGCCCAGTAGAAGCCTTACTGGGATCAAAAATCACGCTGAGAGAACTGTAGCTTTTCAGACTGTCTCCTACTGTCAGTGGGGAGTCCCAAAGCTCAGTAGCTCCTCCTGGTACATTATTCACAGGATAAATTACAACTACTACGTTATAGTACTGCGAGCACAACGGGGAGTCAACAGCACGAAGTTCCTTGCCGTATATTCGGCAAGGTCCACGCACGTGGTTTACCACTGCTGCGGCGCCCCAGCTACTCGTTTGGGTAGGGTTCACTTCCAAAAGCGGGCTAAGGGGGGACTTCCCTATGCTGTATCGGAAATATGCACTAGCCTAGGTGGACTGGCGAGAAGCAAGAATGTGGCCCACGTGTGACAAGTGTAAGGCACGTGACGCGATGAGCGCGTCCGTCATGTTTAATACCGTCGCCACGCGTTCTCTGCTTCCTCCATTGTCCTAGTGTGGGGCAGTGCGCGGCCACATCAAATTAGAATTGACCTTGTATAGGAAAGCTTTCACAACCCGTCTAGGACAAACATGAGCAACCGCCCTATAAATTCAGATCATGCTGCCACCTCGGTAAGTATTTCTCCACTCGCCCAACCTTGAAACGCTTACAGGCATGGCTACCGATGCTCTCTCTCGCACTGACAAATCCAAACGCCGTCCCGTCACTCCTCATCTTCCTCATCTCAAGCCTTTGAGCTCCCGCGGCCAGTTCCAGTCCGGACAGCCTGAAGCGGGTGTGCCACGGCGCTGGGCTGGGCGAGAGATGGCGAAGAATTTCTTCGGCCATGCACCCATGCAGCAGTTTCTTTCGATTGCTTTTCCAAGTGTCGCTTACGTGGCTCCGGATGAGGATGACCTGAACCGCTACAAGACACTGCTCCGCGCGATCCCTGCTGGACTCAATATCCTGGAGCGTGATATGTATGGCCCATTAGTACGTATATGATTGACTCCACCAAATTTAGGCTGACGCAGACTATAGGTTACTGCCGTTACCGATATTGCCGCGGATGTGAGCCACCAGCTTCGCATAGACAACTCCTCGTCGAAGAGGGGCGAGGTATGGCCCGGTGGACCTACCTTGACTCCAGACGTAACGATACACACCCTTGATACAATGGAAAAGAGTTGGGCTCACGGTATCAGCTTCCTGGAGGTGAAGCGGACCACGAAAGAAGATCCTCTCTCTCTCAGCGAAGACTCTCAGTCTATAAGCCTCCACAACGTGGAAATATGGAATCAAATACAGCATTATGCCACGATTGCTCTGGAAGCGGCACCACGCTGTTTCTATACTGGGGTGGGGTTGTTTGGCGAAACTGCTCGATTGTTCTATTGGGACCGTTCTGGTGTCCTGGTATCCGAGGCCTTTGCTTTCAAAGAGGACCCTTCTCCATTAGTGAGCTTCCTGCAGGCTCTGAACGACTATGGAAAAGGCGGGCTAGATACCACTGCATGTCGTCCTTTCCGCCCCGATGCCAAGGCTAGGAGACTCGTGCGCGATGGCTACAACAAAGCTCTGAAAACGCGTATTATGGAAGAATACAAGCCTCTTACTCCGGGCAAGGACTATGTGGACGAAGGTACTCGTGTATCTATCCGTCGTCCTAGCTCAGGCGCCGAAGAGGAATTTCTTACAATTGGGCGTCCAATATTCTCATACAAATCAGCTGTTGGTCGTGGTACCCGCGTCTGGATAGCTGTCAAAAACGACGGCTCACCTACTCAGCCCTTCATAGTCAAAGATACTTGGTACGAATCCGGAAGATGGTCTGAAGGCGACATATACCGGCGGATATGCGAGGGCGGGCGGGACGTCTTCGGCGTGGCAAGATTCTACGATGCATACGACGTAGATGAGCCAAATAGCCCTTGCATTCATCGTACGGCAGCCGGAAGAATCAAGTCGATGGCGGGTAAATGCAGCTTGCCCGAACGTGTTCATCATAGATGTATTCTCAGTTCGGTCGGCATACCTCTTGACAAGTTTTCGTCGACTCGCCAATTGATGGGGGCAGTTCGCGATGCCATCAAAGGTAGGTCCTCATCTTCTGACCCGACGAATGATTCTGACACGTCCACAGGACTCCAGGAGCTATCCGATCTAGGCATCCTCCACAGGGACATCAGTGTAAATAACATTATGATCAGTGTCGATCCCGCCGATGAGAATGGCGCGAGAGGCTTTCTCATTGATCCAGAACTGGCATTCCATCCAGACATGCCAGGTTCTGAAGAGCAGCGGAAATTCATCACGGTACGCATGATGACTCCATAGCGTAGAATGTCATACTGATACGCATTGACAGGGAACATTTCAATTTCTCGCCATCAAGCGGCTTCAGCAGCATCATGGTGACCACGAACCCTGGCACGATCTTGAGTCGGTATTTTGGGTGGTGCTCTGGCTGGTCCTACGCCACACTAGGTGCACTGTCTCTCACGGCGGCAAAGAGAGAGACGGAAAGGACTGTGTATCGTGGATATTTGATGCGGAAGACGGGAGCGGCAAGATGATGTTTCTTGCTTTCGGCGAGGTCATCGTGCAAGATAATGAGCCTCTCACCGACTGCCTTGCTACCCTGCAATTCCTGGTTCACACCAAGTACATGCGTAATCGGCGGCTACGTCGACTTATCGAGCAGGCCAACCGGGATACCTTAGACTGTCAGTTGACACATCAAAACTTCCTATCCGCGATCGACAAGGCTCTGGGAGAGGGTGAATGGCCTCAGGAAGATAAAGCTCAGGTCTTTACACCCGCAGGTAGACCGAAGAACGAGGACAACAAGGAGATTAGCCGCATGCTTTCCTCAAATATTTCCCAAGTGCTGTCGCCGCTCCCTTTTGCAGACAGCAATCTCGGTAGTCCCCCGTCTAATCGGTCTCCTAGGGCAGGTGAGATAGGATCGGCTGCAAATCACTTGGAGACGCGATCGCATGCTCCGGTGCAAGTCCTGTCCGAGTCTTCGACTGGACCTGGGATGGCCGCTGACCCTAGGAGCTCCTGCCCGGCGCCCTCCCAATCCGGCAATGCGACTATTCCGCCTACGCGTGGTGGACCTGAGGAGCCGGCCGCTGCGAGCTCCTCCAAAATGCGATCCAAGTCTGGCGACGTACTGTCGCGACCCATGTCCGAGCCTTCGGCTACGTCTGGGAGGCCTTCCGCGGCCGGCGGCTCGCAAGCCTCATCTCAGCCTGGCAATACACTGCTCCCCATGTCTTCTAGTGCTCAGAGTAAGCTGTCGACAGTATACTCGTCGGCGACGCGATCTCGATCTGACGCGCTACTCTCCGTTGCGTTGAGGAACTCGGAATCCCGACGCAACTTGCCGTCCAGGTCGACGGCCCTTGTCGCACCGGAAGCTGCCCAGGTAGGAGCGGAACCAAGGTCCCCGCTTGTAGCGGCTGGTGACGTTCCGTTGCTGTCCGGAGTTCCTCAGCCCGCCCACTCATCTCCGCCTCGCGTGAGTGGAAGTTCTCAGAGCGTCTGGAGAAGGAGTGAAAGAACAAGCGATGCCCCGCTCGACACTTCCAGCAAAGTCCTCCGCTCTCGAGAGGGGCTCGCCGGTTCCTCCAGCGGGGCTGGTGGCACGAGATCAGTCCATTCCAGCAGAAGCCAGGGAGGTGCTTCAAGTTTGAAGAGGAGAGGAGAACAATCGTCCGGATCTGCGAAGCCCAGTTGGAAGTAGTCAGACCGCTCACCGTGAACTGTGCGCACTGGTAGTGTTTCTATTTTCTCTTTCGAGTCTGTTCCCCATGCTCCCCCGATATGCCACATATGTGCTTTTCGCATTGCTTTATCTGTTGCTGTGAATTTCGTACATGTTGTCTCATGCTCATTTCATTGTATCCTCCGTACACGTATCTATTGATTCTACGGACCGTCTGGCATGGATACACGCATATTTATACCTCTGTTGCTTTACGAACCTTGAAATACATCCTACCGTTCAAGTGTCGGTGCGAAGATCAGAAGAAGGCGCTGGATGAACGCCTAATGACCTACGATCATTCCGAGATGGCAGGGAGCTGCCGTTGGCGGGTTATTCTCCGAGTTACATTGGAGTTCCTGGTCCCCACTTCGCAAGCGGCACACGTTCAAGATGAAGGAACACTTCTCATCCTGTCAGAACAGGTCGAGGCCACCGATTCTGACTCCTGGGCGGCGGGTTGATGGGTACGTCTTCGAAGAAGATGGACACGGCAACCAAAAGGCGAGCTAAGCACCTGAGATGATCCACCCGGGGCTAGTGCACCCGTGGAAGACCCCATTCTTGAACCCCACTCTGTAAAGCAGACCTCCGATAGAAGGGCGGACGCTGAATCCCGCACCTTGCCCCACGACGAGCCATCCGGCTAGCGCGGTTCGCTGACGGATGCCCACGATCCTCGGGTCGGAGCAGTAGCGCTTGCAGTACATCCAGAAGGTAAACGATACCCCGAGCACGATGCGGGATATCAGGATCAGGTGCAGGAAGTGTGCCCTATACGCGAGACCGTCCAGCATATTGCCGAGTACGCTGGCGGCACAGGCTAAGTGAAACGGACGGTGGTATACACCTGTAAAAGCCTTGTAAACGCAACCGAACGCGGAGATGGCCTTGATCCATTTCATCATCGAAAGGAGGGCGAGACCCGAGAAGACAATAGGGATACCAATGACCAAACAGGTATGCGGCGTACTCGCTAGAGGACAAGACGATTATGAAGAATGACAGCTGTTGAACGTATCAGGCCCATACCGTCTCATTCTGTTGAACGTAGCTCACCTGCAACATTACATTGGTTGATACGATTATTGATAGAGACCTAAGCTTCGGTAACTTGAACTCTGGGTGGACCGCCGGCTCATGTTGTTCCACAACAGCTTCAGCTGCCTCTACCTTCGTCCTGGCTTCGCTTCGACTACATGGGACATCTTCATCCGCACGGTTCCGGGATGCATTCGACTGATGAGATCGCACGCTATAACTGGATCGCTTTGCGAGATCAACAACAGTGGGTACAACGTTGGGTCCCTCCATAATTCAACGCAGCGTCCAAGGCTGGCGAAAGTATGTATAAGGCGCAAGCAAGACGCGGCAGACCGCTGTCAACCAACGTCGCTCTCGATGATGAACTTTCGGAATTGCGCAGTGGGGAACATACAGTACATAGCTGAGTATGGATGCCACTGCAGAATCACCGACGCGGCAGGTGAGAATTGAAGCAATGATGGCGCAGTCATTTGCCACAATCTCTCCAAGAGCACCGTGATGCGCGTCTATCCGTCCCCTCACTGGCAGACTATGCGTACTCGGTCAACCTCGAGCTCGTCGAAATTGTATCCGTCTGTGGTTATGTGCTTATGATGGGTGTGTGCGGAAGGAACTTGGCTCAAGCGGAGGGCCAACGACATTGGATGATGAATTTGAATCAAAGCTTGAAATCGCTCGCATCTGACTCTTGCATAAAGTATTGTCTTTGTGTGCCATAAATCACCCAGCCGGATGACGTCCTAGCATGACTATCTTGCCTAGTACAAGACTCCAGGTTGCATCTTGTAATTTGCTGGAATAAGGGCCGCGGGAACGCGGTACATCGAGCTCAGGTTTGTTCTGTTATGCGGCTGGGAGGTCTAACCGATAGCGCGACACATCTCATGATACAATGAATACATTATAGAAGATACCTTGGCTGACTGCCCTTCCGAGGGGTCTCCCCAACCTCTTCACCAACCAACCCGTCCGGAAATACAGCCAGGATGACGCCGGCCGTAACCGCCCGTGGCTCTAGTTTGCCGCACTCTCGTCCGGAGTATCGGGTCGCTGGTAGATTGGCCCAATTACCATGGTCAACGGCGGGCTGAATACGCGGCCTGTAAATGTCCGATCTGCTGGTGGTTCGTCGCTCTGGCCACTAGGTGGCTGCCTAGCGTTGGATGCTTCATGGAAGGCCATGAGCGGAGGATAGCTATGATTGCGGCGAGATTCATCAAGCTCCTCCTTTGGTTCTCCCGAATCTCTGCCACAACCATTGCTGTTCAGCAAATTGTCGCTTTCCTCCCCAGATATCGTGGTCTGCCGTGACCGCGCATCAGGACGCTCCTCTTGGTTGGTGAATTGATTTTCTGATTCAGTCATCTATTTACCAATCCCCAGGTCAATTTCTGACAATCACGTTATGCAATCGTACGAGACAACACACCTCATCCTCTTCTGAATCGTATTCATCAAAGTCTAGGTCACTGTCGTCCCAGAGTTCGTCGAGGACTTCGTCCCACTCATCCCACTCCTCATCAGAATCGTGTGGCTCAGCATCTGCGGTCACAGTGGCCAGTGCAATGAGTATCCTTCTCAGATTTCTCTTCTCTTGGGCTGTCATCCGAGACTCGCGGTGAAGTTCGACGGCCATTGGAAGTAAGACGGGGCAGAGGAAAGTTGCAATGTCGGGCGTTGTGGTCAGAGTTGAGTATGAGGCTTTTATCCGCCACTTGTCTGTTCGCGGATGTTGCCGGTGGCTTGCTTGGACTCGCCCATCGTAGAAGGCCAATGAATACTGCTTGAGCGGTAGCATGGGAGTGCGCCGCTTCAACTTTGTGGTCCAATATCGGGAAGTCCCTCTCTGTTAGTTGTATCGACTTGCTTACGTTGTGATGAGCATCCGGAGTGGGGACAGCTGTGCCGCTTCATCCACCCAACGCGAATAGGTGCCCCTCGAAGGTTTCTTGAGAGAGGGGACATTGATTCCACGCCTTGCTCGCTCGATAATCGACGAATTGCACTCGCCGCTCTTCGTTTCTGCTCATGGTGCAAGAATTGACGGGTATGTAAGTGTCTCGAGCATATGATCCGTTCTCTACAGACTTCCGGACGGCATTCTGCATCCACGATTCTCTCTTGTGGATCTCCGCCCACACCGGACCACGACGATTGTCACGCGTTCGCATTCGTTGCGTCAGAGCCTGGAGTAGCTGAAACCTGAAGAGTGTGCTTTAGCCGGTAAGGAGGAAGCTCATCTCACCGATGTCGGCGCTCTCCACGCCTTCAGGTTGATCAGTCCTGTCGTCGCCGATGGTCTCCGCGTTCCTGTACTCCTCTCTGACCCTCCGGGCAGGCAATTGTCGTACTTGTGATGGAGGATGGTAAGTAACAAATCGGGTCCCAGGTGAATGCTCCATAATAGCCAACATCCGCCATAGTGAACGTCGAGCAGCTCTCTGAGTTCCGTGTGCCACCCTTGCCCGTCAGTATCGAGGACGTCGTCTCCTTCCGTGGCGACCTCCAATGCAATGGCTATTCTCGTGGCATCGCGTTCTCCTGTCGCTCTATGTCCAGCATGCCAATGGCAGCCATTAACATCAGTATACTTTTGGCCTGTGCTCAGGACGCTATGCTAACGGATGCAGCGGTCAGCTTAGGTGATGAACGGTGCACCTATTAAGGCCCGTGGTTGCTGTTCGTATGCGCCGATGGTCCGGTCTGACGTGAAAATACCTCGATTCCCTATACTCAATCCAATCCCGTCCTTGCTAATCATACAAGCAGAATATACAGTCACTGGCCAGGATTTCCAAGCTCTCAATGCCTCCTTCTCCATCGAACTCAGACCACGGTCTCCTGCGGACACACTATCAACTTCTGACCACTAACTCGGCCTTCTTCCAACTCCTTCCATCCTGCCGCTATACCGTTCAAGCCACCTGGAATCACCTTCACCGGGTTCGGCTGCGACAGCGCGTTCGCGTATGAGTCAGCATACGTCGCAGAGCACGGCTACTCGGACGCTTACCTTGATATCCCCCTTCGCAAGCAGGTCGGGCAGCGCAGCGAACAAGCTCGCCGCTGCCTTCCCATTGCCCGGCATGTGAATGAATCCCATAATGTAGAACACCCTCTTGCGCGACTCCGGGTCAGCGCGGATCGTCGGGGGGAGGGTGAGGACCAGAGTCCCTCCCGGCGCCAGCAGGTCGTATGCCGCTTGCTGCGAGTCGTTCAGGCTTACTACGTCAAGAATGATCTCGAGCGGTGCGGTCGTTACCGCCGACACGGCCGAACGCAGGGCCTCCGCTTGGAGGCTCCTGTCGATCACGTGCGTCGCGCCAAGGGACTTGAGGAGGGACTCGTTGTGCGACGACGCCGTGACGATGATGGGGGAGAAGCCTGAGAGCTTCGCAAATTGGATGACTACACATGTATGGTGAGATAGATATATTCTGAGTCGTTGATTGGTATTGTAACTCACCGAGCTGCCCCACGGAGGAAGACCCTCCGGAGATGAAAATGGGTTTGCCAGAGTACTTGTCACGTCCGCCCGCCTCCCAGGGAGGGGTCAGGCCGGCGCCTCCAGGGCCTGCTTCATTCACCTCACCGTAGAGTCCGAAGGCGGCAGCTATGGTGGCGCTTGGCAGAGACGCAGCTTCATCCAGCGGCAGCTGAGAAGGCACCTGACAGCAAGAGCGACTTGTGAATTCTTCCGACGCAGAGGAGATATCATGTATACGGCACACCTTGGCACTGTAGTTTGCTACTGTGAGCGCATATTGCTGATATCCAGCTCTGTCCTGGGTGTAGCTTCCTTGAGAGATCCTACGAACAATATCTTCCTTAGGAAGGAGTCGCGGAATGATGAAGAAATATCTTACACTCTATCTCCCTTTGCGAAGTGGGTAACCCCCTCGCCGATGTAAGAACAGTGTAGTACGCGTCGCCCCAGCAGTCAGCAGTGTGTATCCGTCTTCGCGGAGGTTAGCGTACTGTATCAGTCACCGCAGTCGTTGGATTAGCGTATTCCACCGCCGTCGGTTGTACTGCGTAAGACAATATGGCGCGGCTCGCGCAAGCAACCTGGGGTCTCAAAGCTCGTCGACGTCGTTGCGCGACGGTACAAAGTTTCCCCACGAACCTATGTATTTTTCTAACTACTACTTAGTACGAAAGCAGATCATGTCCGGGGAGTATGTGACGACGTCCCGGAGCAATATAACATAGCCGACCTGTGATGATGGGCACTGTATGAGAGTACAAGACGTCAGTCGCAACGATAGGCCGATATATCGCTCATTGCGCGACCGAAACGTCGGCATATGGCTGGGCAGCCCCATCTCGCTCATGAGAGCGTTGAACACCGCAGATTGCGGTCAATTGCCACGCCGTGCAAGTACGGGCACGCTAGACCGGCAATTGCCATGATCCGTTCCTCCTGAGCCTCATTTGAATGACATTACTTGCTTATGGACCAGAACGATCTCTGACGATTTCTCTATCGAGGCTCTTGAGTGCCTCTTGCTTGTGACGGCTGCTCGAGGTGAATATTCATCTCCGAGTCTAACGGTTCGGAAGGCTTTTTATGGGTCAGACCGGACCTCCGCCACGGACCGATGTATGCACCTCGTCGCACTGTTCTGGGCCATCCATTACAGGAATCCTAAAAGACGAGTGTGGCCGCCCCTTGATATGAGCCCTCTGCCCGAGGCTGCTAGTCTGGGGCTGACGCTCGGCGTGTATAATCGTGAATAAGGCTGCGACCGTGTGGAGAATAAGACAGAAGCTTCAGCCCAAGGCCGGGGGGGGGGATCTTACTGTGTCCGCATGCATCATACGACTACTGACTGGTACGCGTAGAGATGCAAGGCTGTTTTTTCTTCGCGTCAGAGGGTTTCCCTGACGTACCAGGCGGTCTGACGCGACGGTCCCATGGGGCACCGGGACTTCGCACGGTTGCTCTCGATCGCGATCGGAGTGACGTCTGTATTTGTGACCACTTGTCACTGTGGCTGATGCTGTCCGTCCGCAATCCTGCACCAAACGCTCTCTATTCCTAATATTCCTCTTTTCTGTACTGTATATTAATGCCATTCAAGCGACCGGCACCACCTACACACGAGTCCTCTTTGAATACCGTTCTTCCAACATCCAAACGATTAAAAACCGTGCAAGGCCAAGAGTCTGACGCTCTGAAGGATATCAAGATCCATATAGTGGACGCGAAGCTCGACGGGAACACCGTCGGGGAGCTATATCGACTTGTAGAGAATGCTGGAGGGGAGCTATGCACGGACGTGGGGGAGTCAGAGGTCGTTGTAACGTGTATCGGGATGAAGAAGCGGCTGCAGAGACACCTGGACTGGGAAGCTGCTGTACGTCATCGTATTCGTATGAAATAATGGGGACTGTACGCTGAATGTCACCATCTGCGCGAAGAAAGAAAAGGCTATAGTGAAGCCCGACTGGATACGGGATTCTGTCAGCCGAGGTGAAGCACAGCCATGCGGGGACTACGCTGCTCTGGAGGACTTGCACGATGAGACGGTGAAGAACTGCTCCGACAAGGATCGCGAAAGCAGCGCCGAGCCAGAGGACGACGAGGCTGGCCCTTCGAGACAGTCAGAGCCGTCACAGACACAGCTGCCGTCCCCGCCCTCTTCGCCGTCATCCGACGCTGATGGTACTACGAAGCGCCTCTCGAAGGTATCCTTGAAGGATACATCTTCGTCGCCCCATCCGAAGAAGCCCGTCTCTTCAGTTAGCACCCAGCCCACTGCTTCGCGAGCCTCGACCGTGAATGTGCCCGCTTACCTCCTTCCTCCCGACTTCCCGATACCGACGAACCTCGCGAAGCTTAGTTACATGTCGAGGTATGCATGCTGCAGAGCCTCGCCGCTCGTGTGTCCCAACCAAGGCCTCTGTAATGTGAGCGACTTTGTGGACCGTGTAGTTGTGTGACCCGCATTCGCAGGAGCTTAATATCATTCGGAAGAGCAGGGAGGTCGAAGGTGAGGACAGAAGTGCTCTAAGCTACGAACGGGCCATATCTGTGAGTGTCCGACGTTGTCTGAACGTGCTAGAGCCCACTGAACGTGACTATCTGTTTCAATAGGTCATTAAGGGTGGGCTGACTCAATGAATTCCTGGGCAGGGCTGAGGGATCTAATAGCTATGGACTGCCCTTTAGCATACCTGAATCGGATCACTTCCCTGGCACAAGTTAAAGTTCTACCTTATATCGGCGAGAAAATAAGCGGACTCGTGAGTTTTCGCGTGAAGAACGACGGACGTGAATGCTGATCCATATTTAGGTCGAAGAATACCTGAACACAAACCAAATATCGGAAGCCCGTTCCATCCTCGACTCCGAACGCTACAGAAGCCTGACCGCCTTCACCTCCATCTACGGCATCGGCCCGAACACCGTGCGCAAGCTGTACGCCCGCGGGCTGCGGACCATCAGGGACTTGGAGGTGTGGTACGGCGTCCGCCCGCCGGAGGGCGAAGAGGACGACGAGGGTGTGTACGAACAGCAGCGGGAGCGCCGGATTATTTCCGTGGAGGGACAGAGTGGGAGGCGAGGCAGGGGGAGGAACGAGGGTGCAGAGGTGGAGGATGATAGTTGGATTAAGATTGCGCTTGGATTGAGAGAGGAGTTGGATATCAAGTGCGTTCGCGGTGGATTCATAAAGGTTCGTAGCGGCGTATGCTGACCCTTGTGCGTCGTGCGTCAGGATTCCGAGAGATGAGGTAGAGGAGATTGGACGGGTGGTAGGGAGGGAGCTGGAGCAAGTACAGCCGGGATGCGTGTTTACGATCGTCGGCGGGTGAGTGGTAGTCGCTTTCGTATACAGATCGACCTCTGATGGCGAGCAGATATCGGCGCGGGAAGCCCATGAGCAACGACGTGGATATCGTGTTCACGCACCCTGAGGTCGAGAAGGTCAAGGGCCTTTGCGGACGGTTCGTGAATCAGTTGTATGAGCGAGGTATGTCCTCGATTTTCTCTCGTATTCCAGTACCATGGTTGAGTGTTTCTACGATGCAGGACTCGACTCGCATGTGATGCGTATGTTCTCATCTCTTTCGAATTTGATCGCACTCTGACATTCCGAAGACCTGTCTGGGTTTCACGCTCATAACGCATTGCGCACCACGCACTGGGATTCCCTGGAGAAGGCACTGACGGTGTTCACGCTGCCAGAAGACTCGCCCTTCGCCCGGGACTTTCCGGAGGGGAAAGGAGGGGAGGTAAAGAGGCGCGGTGTGCGGAGGAGGCTGGATCTGATCTTTGCGATGCCGGAGGTGTATTGGACTGCGGTGATTGGCTGGTAAGTTTGCAGGGTCTGATGCATGAAGGGATGGGCAGCTTATATCAACCAGGACGGGGTCGATAATGTTCCAGCGGGATTTGAGGCAGTGGGCGACGGATAAGAGGTGAGTGTTCCTTCGTGCGTCTGCTGCTGAGCTGACCTCGACGTTGATGCAGGGGTTACAAGTTTGATAGCTCTGGCATGTGAGCGTCCTTCCATATCATAGTTGAAGTAGTGATACTTATCCTATGGTATAGAACCCGACGCAGGGATTCGAAGCAGCTGTTCCCGAAGACGGAGAAGGATGTGTTTGATCTGTTCGAGCTCGAGTGGGTGGACCCGACTTGGAGGAATGCGGATGTGTGAATGGTCCCCTATGTGGTGGTTGTGATACTATTCTTGTATTGCCCCGTTGTAGCGCTAGATTCTTGTCTGTATTGTAGTCTGTACCATTATAATGTACTGTTTACGAGCGATCTTGACACCAAAGAGTGAGCCGTGAACGCTCTCTGCTCTGACCTCGCCTACTTGTCTCGTCGCGTTCGTGATGGGGGTCAGACCGGTCAAGTTCGACCCGTCAAGGTCCTCCACACTGGGCGTAGGATATATCTTCGTTAGTTTACGGGTTCCATTCAAGGGTCGCGGGCGTGGTTCCCGTGGATCTCCGGGCTACGTAGAGAATTACTGCGAAGGCTTCGCTATTGTATACCCGTAAGCCTTAAGCTTCCTCCCTGCACTCCAGTTGAGGGTTGGTAGGCTTTATGAGGTGGAATCTCCAGAATGCACAAGATCCTGCCTAAGTATACTGAGTACTGATACTGGGCCTGACTTTACTGGGCCTGGGATCGCGGACTCGGAAGGGGCGGTTGTTATGAGTTGTGGCATTTCTTCGTTGCATCCAGTCCTTCCATAGATATAGAAAACTTTCCTGCAAGTTATTCTTGCTCGGTGGGTCCTTGTGAGCGCAAGCCGGCCGCATGACCGTGGACGTAAGGCCGTAAGCGGGCAAACAGCCACAATTCAAACAAGCGACGCGTATCGACAGGGAGATGGGCATCGATAATAATATCCCTCTTTCTCCTGTTCCACTCCCTGCCCTCCTCGAGATATGAGCCTTCCTCTTTTTTCTATGTCTCTGGCCAGCATCGACACTCCGAAAGGTCGTCTAGGACTCTCCCGTATTTTTGCATGACAAATGGTCTGACCTCGCGACTTGTGCAACGTCTGTCGTCGGAGTCCTCCTGAACACGCAATGAAGTCTCCACCTCCCGGACGTACTCGAGCGAAATCCTATCTGGCAGAGTCGCTATCGTACGAAAGCCCTTATCCGACCCAGGAACGAATATCGGGAATTGTTGACCGGCACCGGATACGGGGTTGTGTATGTCAACCGTACCCCTATAAACATTGAGGAACCCCTACGAGCGGACGGCGGCGTAACTTTCACAGCGGTTGAGCTATGGGAGACACTGAAGGAACCAAGGCAAGGCGATATTTTATCATGCAA
>NW_006920416.1:631226-637477 GCF_000344685.1 Gloeophyllum trabeum ATCC 11539 | reverse complement strand
TGTTATGAGTTGTGGCATTTCTTCGTTGCATCCAGTCCTTCCATAGATATAGAAAACTTTCCTGCAAGTTATTCTTGCTCGGTGGGTCCTTGTGAGCGCAAGCCGGCCGCATGACCGTGGACGTAAGGCCGTAAGCGGGCAAACAGCCACAATTCAAACAAGCGACGCGTATCGACAGGGAGATGGGCATCGATAATAATATCCCTCTTTCTCCTGTTCCACTCCCTGCCCTCCTCGAGATATGAGCCTTCCTCTTTTTTCTATGTCTCTGGCCAGCATCGACACTCCGAAAGGTCGTCTAGGACTCTCCCGTATTTTTGCATGACAAATGGTCTGACCTCGCGACTTGTGCAACGTCTGTCGTCGGAGTCCTCCTGAACACGCAATGAAGTCTCCACCTCCCGGACGTACTCGAGCGAAATCCTATCTGGCAGAGTCGCTATCGTACGAAAGCCCTTATCCGACCCAGGAACGAATATCGGGAATTGTTGACCGGCACCGGATACGGGGTTGTGTATGTCAACCGTACCCCTATAAACATTGAGGAACCCCTACGAGCGGACGGCGGCGTAACTTTCACAGCGGTTGAGCTATGGGAGACAACTGAAGGAACCAAGGCAAGGCGATATTTTAATCATGCAAACAATGAACAAAAGAACTTATCAATCCTATCGCGATTTGCTCCTTTCCCCCACTTCGTCGGCGCACGAAGCATGTATACTACGTGCATCCAATAAGCCGTGGTTCCGGCCTCCGCTTGCCCTTCATTCGAAAACTCCTCGACCAATCAATATCACATTTTTTCCGCCAAGGGAGTGTTACACACCTCGTCTTAGTCCATCATATGGCCCTCTTCAATGGACGTTGACGCGACTCCCGGTCGCGCTACTTCATGTTCGTTTTTAGACGTTCTAGACCGGAGCGACTAACAACCGAATTTTAGTGAACAACTTATAGGAAAACATAAACCGACGGGTAACATACCTCGCGACGGGACCTCTCATTGGTAGCGTTGCCCTCAAAGGCTGAAGGCAACGCGTCGTTGTCTTCGATATCGCCGTCGTACGCGGAAGATGCATCGTCCACGTCCGACTCCTCCATCTCGGCGTCCTCTTCCTCGTCGGATGCCCGATGAGCCCGATCCGAGTAGTGATTTACCTCTCCAAGAACCTCGTTCTCCGTTTGGATACCACTGTCGACGATCTCCATGTCTTCCCCATGCTCGTCATCATCGCTGCTAGGGTACTCGATTTCTGTGTCGAGGATGTCGCTCGCCGTCTCCGAAACGCCTTCCGCGATTTCCATCTCCATCTCCATCTCCTCATCAGCAGAGGAGTCATGGTCGCAAATGATCTGGCGCAGGTCCTCTGCATTGGATTTCCGTGCCCACTTTGCGGGCAGCACGAGCGCGGACATGGCTATGAAGGTCGTTGTTCAAGTGTCGGCCTATCGATGTTCAAGGTGAAGCTGAAGGTGCGTCGCTGATCTTGGGCGATCGCTTAAGTGCGTGTCGGGCGATGCCGGTCTTTGTGGGCGTCGCCATCCGTTGTCCTCGCTTGGATAGTGTGATTAAGCGATCAAAGGTCTTTCATATTCACTAGAGTAATGGATAAGGGCTGACTTATGGTCTCCCATCAGGATATGTCACTATCTTCGGCGGGATGTAGTTTTCGCATTGGTTCATTCGAATAGGTCGAGCACGCGTTGAGTGGCGCTCTTGCGGTCAATCGGATTCATATGACTTCCACCCGCGGACCGTATAATCGTCCCAGAAATCATATCCGGAACTGGACCGGCCTTACTGTGAGAGAGCCCTTGCTCTGCTTTCATGGCGAGGCGATCAAAGAGACCACACAGACGTGTTATTTTCCACCAGACAAGCAAAGACAAAACAAAGTTCTCAATTCAGCCTCTCCTCAAAACTTTCTGTGCCGACTCTACCATGCCTACCCACCGACACATTCATAGCCCACATTCTGAAGTCCCCCGGTCAGGCGAGATTTGCTGGCTCGCACCAATGAATATGCAGGTTCTCTCCGATAGGTGTCTACCACGCACCTTGTCCTGTATATTGTCGGTAAACGTGGATTCTAGTCGTATACATCCATACTCCAGTCTGAGATGGACCGCGAAGATAGCGCACTGTCGGAGCCATCGTCGCTGTAAGTGGTGTCGGAGGACGATCTGGCACCTCCAGGCACCAAACGGACGCGCCTGCGGGAAGTACCACTGGGAGCACTCAATATTCCTTGTTCCTCGGAAGTGTCCCATTCCTCGGTTGGCCCCGGATGGCTGTCGTGTTGTTGGATGTTGGTTGTTTTTTTCACTCTTTTGCAAGAGTGCACCTAATGACCAAACATCAGTTAGCTTGAATCAAGCCTGCACAAAATAAAGCACGACTTACCTTCTCTTCGTATTCGTCGCTTTCCTCCCCCTCATCATCTTCCTCCACATAATCTGGATCAGTCCGTCTCCCCTCGTCCTCGTCGCTTTCATCCTCCTCGTCATAGTCATCGGCCCGGCCCTCGGTCATCCGCATGTCATCGGCACGCGCATCGGATGCACCGTTGGACACATCGTGCTCGCTCAGGTCCATCTGAATGCTGCCCTCATCATCTGCAAGCTCGTCATTGCTCTCTGCCTCTTCACCGGGATAATGGACGAAGGGTTTGCCATTTTCGCAGAAGGTTAGTCGGAGGTCTTCGGTGTTCGACTTTCTCCCCCACTTGGGGGGCAAGATGAGGGCTGCCATGGCGGAGAAGGAAGATACTCAAGAGCCGACGTGTGTGGCTATCGATGCTCAAGTTGAAGGCGGAAGACCGGTGGTCGAGCCACTTCGACCGCTTAAATGCGTATCGGGCGATGCCGGTCACTGTGGGCATCACTCCTTTGTCCTCAATCTCTCGTCAAACATCCACGTAGGGACCTTAAAAGCCGTTTATTGATTTGATCCATGGCAACTGGGGTACTTGAGCTAATTCGAGCTATTTGGTGCTCGATTAAATGTAAATGAATGCCATTATCCACCAGTCCGCCCTTATCTCGAATAGTCACACTCTGGAGCTTGACGGATGACAGGGTTTTGCGGCAATTGTTCAAGCTGACTTACGTGCTCGTCGAGATTCCCCGGTTGTTCATGGCTCGTTGTATCGGCGACAATGTCGGCACAAAGCAATCCGCCGAGCAATCGGAGAGATCGTGCTCGAGATGATACACGATGTCCACATGCAATATACGCGAAGTCACCCTTCAGTCTAATGTCGCTGTTCTTCGTCATTTGCTCTCGATTCCAGAAATCAAAGGTTGCGCCCTCGATGATCCCGACCAGGCCCTGTCTTCATAGATGCTCATTCCCCCGAACTTACTGTCGCCCATACAAAATTCATACCGTCCATTTTCGACCTCCTGGTACTCTGTTGTATCAACAAACCCAGGCAGGCAGCGTCGGGGTCCAAGCTGGGTGGGCCCTGATGCTGGCAATGGTAAACAGCGACTACCACGGACATCATCTAAATTCGAACACTACTAGGGGATGTCGCTCGGACGGATGCTGAACCTCAATTCACTCCAGCCTACTCGTGGCAATCTCTTTGACATTGGAAGCTACTGCAAGCCCTTGAGATGTACCTCCTCTACGTCCTGTCCTCGTTGAGGGCGTTCCTGTGGGCAACATTGCAGTGTGAACATGTTTCGGATAGAAGACACAGGATGTCGCGAGTACTCTGGATAGATCGAGATGACATCCCATTCGCTCTGTAATTGGTCATAAATGTAACTTTCGTTGCATCTCGCCGCTACACAAGAGTCAAGAACCGAAGTGTCTTCAACTCAAACCGAGTCGTCTGCCAATTTATGCTACATTCGTTGCCCGGCCATCGATACACCACGAAGGGGACTGGAGACCCACATCCGAGCGCTCTCCATTCCCGCACGTGTACTTTACGACGAGCAATTGCTGACGATAACCAAAGGCTCAAATGCCCGTCCCGATTGCACTAACATTGGCGGCATGAATACGCGGTCTGTGAGCCTACGACCATAGGCCGCCGGATCTGCGCGACTTTCGTGGGCATATTCTATTGACGTAGGCGGCGTAGATACGCGGCCCATGAACCTGAGACAGATCACCGCTGCCTCTCCTCGACTCTCGTGATCGGATGGTTCCCCTCGCGCGGCATAAATTAATGGTGGTGTGTGATGCAGCTCATTACCTACCTGCGGCGCTGAGTTCAGGACCTTCCTTATTTTCACCGCATGCAACAATGCCCTGAGTGCCAGTCGCGATCTCTTTCAGTCTCGCTTGGATACCATACAATTTCTACGTCGTCGTGGTTGGTTGATTGTTCTCTGATCTCAGTCATCTATTAACCAATGCGTAGGTGAGTCTCCTGTGGTTATCATGATGTCTTCCTATGAGACCACCCACCTCATCCGAGTCATCTGAGTCAGACACAGACTCAGAGTTGCTATCAGCCCCAAAGGTGTCGAGATCTTCGTCATCCCACTCCCACTCCCATTCAACAGGATCGTAGGGCTCGTCGTCTGTGGTGGCAATAGCCAACGCGCGAAGAATCCTTCTGAGGTTTCTCTTCTCTTGGGTGTCATGTTACACTTGCGTTCCTTGACGGCCATTCGAAGAATGAAGTGGAAGTGACTGCAATATCCGCCTTCGTAGTCAGAGTAAAGTTGAGGCTGTTCTGTGCCACCCTTCTTATTTCCGGCTGTCGCCGATGGCCTTTGTGCCACTTACGGATTTAGGTCGGTGGCGCGATATGCCCAAAGGGCGTTCATCAACTATGCATCTGACTCATAATATATGATTGGCGGCTCTCTTCAGAATACGTTAGTAACTTCATTGAACCTAACCCGTGCACCTTCCACTCAGGTCTCACCATCTATACACCACTCCTAGGCAATGACGATAGGGAATACCCCTTGGTACACGCCGTTGAGTCAGGCAACGTAGAATCACCGGAACACTTGCCCTAGTTACTGGCGGACTGAATACACGGTGAATCTGCGGCGAGATGCCGCTGGGACTGCACGGTTCGAATACACGGTGTTCCGTCCGACTAAAACGAGTCCCTGACAAATGGTACAAAACTCTTTCAAGCACCCCTAATTGTCGCTAAATAAGTCTCTGCAGTGGAAGAGCTCGCCTCCTGGTCTTAAAGAGATTCGGGACTATACATCAAGCCCAGTTCCTGTAACATCAAGATATCAAGGTACTCTTCATTTCGACAGAGGTGGAAGCTGATGTTGGTTGTCCCAAAGCAATAGCTATGCTACGTCCAGCGGAGCTACGCCTCCAGTAGGGATATAGCTTTGTGCAAACATGCATTTATCACTAACTGAATCTTCGGGCCATACTCATCTCAGCAATCTTTCTGACTTCATCCATGGTTAATCCGAGGCCGTACGGCGGCTTAGCGAGAAGGAGTGCATACTCGGCTAACAGATTTGTGCGGAACACAAGCTGGTCATCGGTCTATGAGAGGCAGTAGCAAAGGTGATCAGTAGTAATTCAGCATAATACCGGCATGCAGACAGTACGTACACATATAGCTATAGGATGATCTTGTTTCAGGTAAAAGCGAATGTGGTGATCCTCGAGACTCTTCACGGTTTTGCATCTAAGAAGAGAGAAGGACACAAGAGTGTCATCCGTGTTAGCCTGTCGGAAAATAAAAGCTTACAGAAGGTTGCTTGTGAGGCAAAGCTCAACGGCTATATCTTTCTCGAACACTATCTTCATGGCCTCTTCGTCGAGAAACGTTGCGTGGCCTAGCCTCGACGGTGCAAACGCGCGAAGCAGATTATCGGTCTCGGAAGTGGGATTGTCAACTGTCTGTAGAAAAATGCTGATCAGTCTTCCCACCGGTCACCTCCCTCCCGATTATTTCTCACTTCGGCGATATGGACAGTTACACCCAGTCCCGACGCCTTGGCATTTTGGAAGTGTTTGACGAACCGCTGGAGTTCCCCGGCCTGAAACAGTGGTAGCTGAGAACAAGGTAACCTTTAAGTGACAACATACCCGCGGATCACCACAGAGGTCAATACCGACGACCCTCCGCCCTTCTTCCTTCAGTGTGATGGCCAGGTTAATACATTCTTCCACGATCGTCTCGTCCATGCGTCGGTCCGTGCTAACTATCAAAGCAGCCTTGTCTGCTGGATATTTTTTCGACTTTCTCGAGCACTGCCAGCAGATAGCCACGCCTGTCCATCGACTCAGTAGCACGGGGGGG
>NW_006920416.1:604317-619344 GCF_000344685.1 Gloeophyllum trabeum ATCC 11539 | reverse complement strand
ACGGGAGTAGAAATTGCTAGAGAAACTTGGTTAATTTTATTTCGCTATGTGAGACTCACCGGAGCTAATTGGATCGATGGCGGAGATAATTCACTCGACGAGTCAGGCCTATTGGCAAAGCTAGGATCGGTTATAATTCGCTAGGTTCGATGCTTTCGAACTTCTCGGGTCGCTGAGATCGTAACACTAATTCTCTGAGATGGTGAAGTCGAAACTTATTTTTCTGTATGCTACTTTGTACAATTTATACTACAGGAATGGCTTTGCGACCGTTCGGAGATAAATAACAAATAAACGCCGCTACCCACAGGATTGCTCAGCACTTTCCTCCGCTATACCATATACCATACGACTCTCTTGCGCTCCCACTTGCTCTTTCCTGCCCCTATAGGTCACCTCGACGCTTCGCCACCTGACCCAAGTGGTCCCATCACTCCGTGCGACACGCCGGTCACGTGTTAATTACCTCCGGCCGTTTGCTGACTGATGCTGACCTTATGGTGACTCGTATGCGTCCGCACCTTCGGTATCTTGACGGAAACGAGGGGGAGTGAGTGCTGGAGGGTGGGCATGAGGAAGACGCCCCTCGATAGAAGCGTCCGCGGGTCCCGGAGCTAACGCAGCTAGAAGTCGCATTGGTTAAGTCACTCCGGAGCTTCGGTGCGCGGAGATAAATCACTGAATGGGTCCGAGTACGCCTCGAGGATGTTGGGAAGTCCGGAGCTAAATAGAAAAAGTCTTTTAGAGCCCATAGAAGCCTAGAGGCGTGCGAGCGCTGTGTCGAATAAGCTCCGGGGCGCTTGTATGATGTGCTGAATCCGCGTTTTCGGGGGTCAGACGATCCTGAGGCTTATCAACGAGAACATGGGAGTGCGGCCGTAGCTACTGCCCCACTGTCGACACCTGGTAAGCCCTGCAGTCATGCCCGAGAAGTAATTGCGACAACTGGTAGAAGGGATAGCAGGATACAAGGACCGGACTCTGTCGGGACTTGTGGCAAAGGTTATGTATGTAGAATGTATCTACTCTAAATGTCCATGATCAGATTGTATATATGTACCAAATTACATTGACTTATGACTTTGGTGTTCTCTTGTATGAGATTATGTCGGTTATATGAACTTATCCAGAACTTATCCACCCGTTATCTTCATTATATGGCCCTAGAGCCAATTATGCAAAATTATGTCTAATTTGCCAGGGAGGGTTTTCCTGATGACTCACGGGGTATCATTTCAAAAATCAAGAGTAGGAGATCCACATGACTCAATGCTGTATGCATAGTTATCTGGCCTAGCAAACGAAAGACTGGCAATCTCTGGAGGCCCGGGGTCGTACACAAACCGCCCAACGCAGTACTTCAAGAATGGGCCTGCTGACAATACGGGCCCTTGATCATGAATGGCCTGAGTTGCATAGTTGCGAGGGTTATTACCACTCACATGAAATCATGAGTCCGGGGAGTACGCACTGGTCACACTGTTCTTAGAGGACTTCAGGCTTCTGGAGCTCTTGACTCGGACGACAGCAGGTATTGAGGCAAATGATAGACGCAGGTGGTTCCGACTGACACTGTGACAGAAGCATATCACGGCGTGTAGAAACTCGGACTGACTGTGGCATGAGCTGCACCCGTCCGTCTAGTACTATCTAGTGATTGCCCACTGCTGTCCCATAATCAACTCCGCATGAATACATGAATACACTGCTATAGATTAATATATATGAAGTCCATATCACGACCCGACAACATCGAAAACCAACAGCAGGCCTATCCCGCTGCTATTACTTAGTCTATGCAAATGAATGAGGGTGCAGCGGAAGAAGCCAAACCATAGTCCAGACTCCGTAGTACATGAAGCAACAAACGGCCCGCAGCCCGAGGGACTTATCCAGCAGAATATCCTCGGTTAAACGTTCCCCGTCCAGCCATGTTATCACTGGGAGCTGGCTGGCCGCTCGATGCATAAGGTCGGTGCACCGGAGCCATCCGGTAGCCCTCCGCGGGCTGGTGAGGTTGTGGCGGATACTGCGGAGGCAGTTGTGGAACAGGCGGCGGCGTCTCGTTCTGGTATGGATATGCTGAATTGACCGACACCGCACTATTGGCAAAACGGGGGTCAAAGTAGCCTAGCGGCTGCTGCGCAGCAAGCAGAGGCTGCTGATCGTTGCCGTCAAATCGACTCAACTCGATGTCGTGCGCTGGCGTTCCCAGTCGCGATGGGCCGTGCGCCATATATCTGTCGAACCTCGCGGCGCCCACGCCTGCCATAGACGGCGCGGGTGAGGATCGGCCATTGGCGTAATAGGTAGATTTTGAGGCATGAAGAGAAGCAGTATCACTGCCAAGGATGTTCGTCGAAGCCATTGACCGTTGATCCCAATCCAGTTCGCCGCGATCGCGCTGGTACAAGGCAGGATCGTAGTCCAGATTCGCCTTTATAAATATACATGTCAGTAAATGGACGAACATCGACAATCGTGCATGACGACTAACCTGATCGATACCCGCAATCTTGATACCAGATACCACTTGCGCTTCCATAGCCTGCCCGCCATACTCTGCCAGCTGCGCCTTGTCGTTCGCGATCTTGCCGGAATACACCTGAGGCAGCAACGGCATCATCTTCGAATGGAGCATCGGTGTGAACAGCTCGGAATGCAGTGCTGGGTGTCCGAACCGCTTTTCGAGGCGGTTTCCGGCGTTGTCAGCGCGTTGTGAATGTACCTTGGCAAGGCGCAACTCCTCTTCCGTAGGGATATAGTACCGGAATTGACGATCGAAAGTACGGTTCACGTACGCCTTGAAGATGAAGATGAAGACTATAGGAGGAAGCGTCGCGACCCAATGCCACGAGGTCCACCCCATTTGCAGACCCATAGCTGCAACAAAAAATCAGCAACTTCAATGCTCTGTAGCAACAGAGAAAACGCTCACTTAGGGTCATCAGTGCTTGCATCAGAACCACAGATGCGAGAATACGGTTAATGACAGGGTTCCACAAACGCTGCATGACAGCATTAGCAATAGTAGCCAGATATGTTCAATGACTGCAACACATACTCCGCCAGTCTCCACCCTAGAGACGAACACGAACATCAGCTGGTACTTGTATACCCAGGAGCTGATCCAGAACACAACCGCAGCAGCAGCAGCTACGAGAGGCGCCAACGGAGCGAACACGAAGCCCACGCATGCCATGAACAGTATGTTTGAGCTACCGACACAAACCGCTCAATTTACAGCTTCAAAACGCAAGACATTCCCACTCACTAATAGATGGCATACTCGAAATCCGGCGGTCGTGTCCAATCCCTGATGTCCCTTGGCGTCCGGCCAAATACACTGCAAGCAGTCGTCAGTCCAATCGACGAGACACGTGCTTGGGACGTACTGAGTCTTGAAAGTCGTCCACACAAGGTTCAATATCTGCGCAAGGTCGAATACAGCCAGGAAACCACGAAGACTGAGATAAGCAGAACGTCAGCTTAGGGCGACATAGAAAAGGCGATCGGAAACTAACGGGAAGAACGTGAGCCAGTACGACGATTGGCCGATATACGTCTGATTGATGGTAGCGGGTAATTCTGGAGATAGAAACCTCCATTTAGCACCGTCTCGGACAACGCAAAGAGATCATCCTCACGTTTCAAATTCGCTATAATCGTGCTGAAACTCTTATGCTCCCCAATAAGCGTGACAACCTGTGCAATCGCCTCTACACAAAGGAAGGCACATCAGCTCAACTGTCGACGTATAGCAACAGCACCACTTACTGAAAGCGACACCAATGAGCGTGAAGATGATCAGCTGCGAAATGACCAGGAACGCAAAGTAGCGCGCGACAACTGCACGGTCAAGTCTAGAGTGCGTATGCGCGCCCATGTACCGCGTAAGCCAGCGCATGAGGACTGGCAAGAAATAACCGAAGATCGCGGACACCGTAGGCGGCAGCACACCAGAGATGATTGCGAACGTAGTCGGTGAATTATCAGCCCACCTCTTCAGGAACCCTACGTATGCAGAGATCTGATAGCAAGTCCCTTGTCAGGATAACCGTGACGAGTATGGACACGGCCCGACTACTCACGGCGCTCAAGTTGGCCAGCACTGAGATTGCGAATAGCGGCACAGTATTGAAGAAACACACCACAGCAAGGAGCAAGAACCCAATCATCCGCAAACGCGCCACCTCGCCGGGGCTCTTCGTGATATTGCTCCAGATGATGTCCTTCGGGTTCGGCGCGAGCGTAACGATTGTGCCCTTCGGTCGCTTGTTCCGCAGCAAGTTCGCGACGATATGTGCATATGGGACCGCAGCCATAGATGCGAATCCGTAGTTCTCCGCCTTGCGCTTGTCGATCTGGTGTCGATACTCCTCAACGGCCGCCTCCGTGCGTCTTAGTTTCTGCCTGAGTTTTGGGTGAACGGCAGTCAGTGGTAAACTTATTGAAATTACTAAGCTCCTTAACTCACGTGTAGTAATCAATCGCATCCTTCTTCTCACCACCACAACAACCGAGGAAACCGCCCTGCCTTATCGTCGGCCGCTCCTTCCCGATCCGCCCGCCCTTCAAATACCGAACCAGCACCTTCTCCAGCTCACGCACCGTCTCGTTGTGATACTCAATCAACTCCGGCAGCCGGCCAACCTTGCGCCCAATATGCACGGAAGTTGTGGGGTACGGCACCTGGACGGATTCGAAGATCGCGCGGATACCCTCGTCCGACTGGAGCTGCCTTGGTACACGCAGGATGAGGAGCGTGCGTGCGTAAAACGACTGCTGGTACTCGGGGCTGCGGAACCAGTTCTGTCGTAACCGCACCATGTTTCGCCAGTGCACCCATACGAAGCCCATCACGAGCGCAGTGATGCCGTACGTCACCGCTATGTGCACGAACAGCAGATTCGTCCCGTAGATGTTGCTGACAGTGAGCATGGACAGGATGTCCGGCTTAGTGTCCGAGTCCTCGAAGTTTTTCATGTTATAGGTGAGGTTGACGGGGATAAGCGTCGCGCAGACTAGGGCGGCGATGGCGGTGAATAGCCATCGCAGGAGGCGCAGGAAGCGGAGGAAGGCGATCGCATCGAGGCCGATCTTGTCGACAAGGTCGGCTTCGTGATAGTGGAGGATGGGTGAAACCCAGCCGAGGGGCGAGTCGGAGATGGCGGGCGGCTTTTGGGCGCCTGTGTGATACTTTACTTTCGGTTCGTAGATAACCTGCCGCCAGAGCAAGGTGAGTACGCTACAATAAATCATTGGCATACTGCGCACCTTGTTTCGTGGTCGGAGGATGTTGAATACAAAGATCGTAGCGAACTGCACTTCAACGTCACACAGCTGCCCCGCACGCCCCTGCTGAATGCTGCACTCACCGAAACAATCGCCATCAGGATAACCTGCGAAGCCACGGCCTGCGATGAGACGGTTCTGCCCACATTGCTCTGGATGAGCTGGTTGATGGTGTCGGTTGTGTTGGACATGGTCGAAGGTCGTTACTGCGGGGAAGAGAAAAGCGTATGTCTGGCAGCTGGCGGCGCCGGTAGGACCTGCGGTACCGTTGAGAGAGTGATTAGGGGCAAGCCAGAATACAACGAGGATATGGACTGTCAATAGCCTGCTCTGACAGAGGATCGAGCCCAGAGGGGTGCGGTGAGCGCACCTCAAGTAGATCCAGCTAATAGAGACCCGTTTACGTAAGCGATCTTTTGTTCCCGCCGCGGTCAACAATTGAAGTCTGGGATCTAAACTTTGTCTAAATTCGCGATGCATCGTTGCAGGACCTCGAAGACCGTCCAGACAACACCGTAAGCGCAGGGCCTTGGCCGTCACCTATAAGACAGATTTAGCGACCATATACATTTTGCAATAAGCGAGGGTTGGAACATCTTACTTGTAGGCGAAAGCCAAAGAGGTACGCTCACACTAGATGACTATGAGTACGGCCGGACGCGTCGCTCGGGTATGGCTGGATGGGATGGTGGGGGCAGAGGGAAAAAAAGTACAGTTGAAGTAGAGCCTGCCGGTTTATAAGGAATTTTAGAAAGGTAAAAATACGTCGACATATGTCGTAGGTGAAAAGAACTGATAGTGAAGAAGTGACTTCCATAGAAGGCTTGTGTGTTACTGGATATAGTAAGTACTGCAAGCCGAGGCCACAGTTCGGTCAAAGCCGAATAGACATATTTAAGCCCAGCTTTAGCCTCTTTCGTGCATCACTAGGAGAAACAAATGACCTTGTTCGACCCTTGTCCTGACAGCGGAAAGCAGGAAGATTTGAGGTGGAACGTCATCGCTAATTACCTATGTCGTAGGTAGAAAGGTACAGACTTGGTGCAGCATCAACAGCAACTTGTGTATCTGCGGGATGGAGGAGGGGGGTGGAGGGATCCTCCGGCAATCCCACGAAGGCAGAGTCGTGATGCGGCCTTGATGTGAACGTAGAATACGCCGAAAAGCAGTGCTGTGACCATGAACGGATGCTGTCGGTGGCGGACGGCACACATCTACGGTACGGGACGAGTTACAGTGAAGCATGATGGCCAACAGCCAAGTTGTGTTCGAGCACGACAGCGCTGCTACTATTTCCTAAGAACCCATTCCCCAACCCGCATGTCAGCAAACTTCAGATATGCTACAAGGTGCTATAGCCGGTGACCTGAGTCTGTTCTTGATGTTCATTCGAGCTACAGCTAATCCGCATGAACATCATGCGAAACCCGTCGCGAGTCGAGTAGACCGAGCCCGGGGCAGGGTCTTGTCATACCTCTACTTCCGAGTCAGAGTGCAACCGTGGAAGGGAGCGGGAAATACAAGGAAAAATACAGCGATTATGGCCCCAGAACCGAGGCGGGTCCTCCTAGATTCCGCAAGTATGTCGGCGGCCACGAAGCGAGTGCGGTCCCCCCTAGGTTCCGGAAGTATGCATCATGGGCCATGGCACGCTCTGATGGCATGGTACCGAGCCAAGAGCCGACAGCAGGGGAAGCCCTTAGGTCACGTCCCCTACCACAGGTGCTGGCAGAAGATAAATCTGTCGCCAAGCAGCTGCTTCCCTCTCAGACTAGAGACAACCTGCAGCAGCGCTTGAACCGGGAGCAGCGGGCCATGCAACAGAAATCAACGGACATGGAAGCCTTTGCCGTGCGACCTCTTTCTGTGATGGATAATATTCCCGTGCCATATCATCAGACTGCAATCGAGCTTTCGCCGAAGTCCACCGCGACAACCTGCAACGAGGACAACAAACTCGGAACCCGCGGCCAAACCGATTCAACGACGGACATCCCGGTGCGCCGAGCCAGTGGCATATTGCAATCCACAGAGAACTTGAGCGAAGGGTCCGCGGACACCAGACAGGCGCATCGGTACCTCTCCGTCTTGCAGTACCTGCCGTATCGCGCTTCCTTGCGGGCGAAGGTGAGAGACGGGGATGGAGGAGCCTCCCTCTTGCCCTCTGGTTACATTCCGTCGTGCCCCTTCCTATCCTTTCGAGAGGAATTAAGGAACGGTTAGGGCTTCAGACGAAAGGTGCATGATCTTAGATTCTCCTTGGCACGCATGTCATTGGGCTGCGTGGGGTATCAGTCAAAAGGCCTTGCAACAGATGTAGCCTCAAAGAACGTTCTCGCCTCTCGTCTGCGAGTACCGCAATAAGACTGGAAACAACTTGAAGAGAAAATATTGCAGAGTTAGTGTAGTACTAGCTCTAGTCACGTGAAATATTGAGGGCAGGCGAACGCGCACCTCTGAGTCGGGACTCGGGATTCAGTAGGCCACCATTCGCCTCAAAAGCCCGGTCCCTCAGGCAATTACGCTCGCAAAGACTGCGGTCAGAGGGAATCTGTATTGCCAACAACCTGTTGACGCTGAAGCCTGAAACTACATTGATTGCTTGCATAGAACCATCCACCCAAATCCGCACTTAAGCCTTATCTTCGCCAGCTCAGCCAGACTATCATGCACCGTGCATTGAGTCAAGTGGACCTCTTGCTCCTATTTTTTGAAACGCTATCCAATGATGGTGGAAGAAATTGGGAGCTGTTAGCGGCAGCATTGACATGCAAGACTTTTAGCGAGGTAGCTCTGAAGGTCCTGTGGAAACATCTCTACGGGTTCCATCGTCTACTCCGCGTCTGCAAAGGCTACAAACTTGAGAAAAGACGAAGGTCCTGTGTAAGTGGCTTGCTATATTGCAGCTCCAACCCAGTACGGTCTGCTCAACACTGTACTGCAGTATCTCACGAACTGTATCGATTCAGCTGATATCCAACGTTTGAAGAAATACGCATCGTATGTGCAGGAGCTATCCTGCAACGGCTATATCCAGGTTCATGAATCTGTGTACCAAACACTACGGGCCCGTGGTTTATCACCCGTCTTCCCAAATCTTCGCGCGCTGAACTGGTGGGGTTCGGAGGAGGAACTGTCCGTCCTCATCCCAAAAGGCTCTCGAATACTCTCCCTTTATGTCTCTCTTGACCCCTATAACCCCAGACATATTGCTGTCCGAAAGCTGCAATCGCTTCTCGACGGACTCCCGGCATACGCCCCTGACGTAAAGCAACTCCTGTTGACGAAGATACCCGTCGACCTCTCGTTGCATGCTATCTCTGAGTTTAAATCTCTGAATATCGTGCGGCTGTCTTCCAAGACACGGTCTCGTAAATCACGTCAGGTTCGTCCGTACGCGTACAGTTGGGTAACATGGGACATCCTCCGTGCCATGGCCCCCTTCCACAGGTTTCGGAAGTTGGATATTGAAGTTTCGAACTTGTTCCTTCCTTCGGACAGCGCCTTCCTCGAATTCTCGGAACTGGAAGAGCTCAAATTGAATGGCCATATGGCGAATGTCATGGCCGATTCTCCCGCGTATCCTGGCAGACAAACTGGTGTCACTGGAAATGTCTAGCATCGATATCGGCGAATACAAGCCCCTTCCGATACAGGATGCCTTGCCGCTTACGGCGCTCAAACAGTGTAGATGGCATATCCCTCGCGCAATGGGATATTACACCGGCAGGGACCTAATCCGAAGAGCTCTGCTCTCCAAGGACCTGGAGGAAATGTACGTCCACGGGAGGAACGACTCTATTGACTTCTACCCCGAAGATTTCCGTGCCATGGCTCTTGCCTGGCCACGTCTCAAGAACCTCGGCCTCTATATTCCAGCTGACTCAGTTGGTGACTATGACGATGAGATGGTCACAGAAGTGCCGCCGATCAGCATCCTCGAGACTTTCGCGCGCCATTGCCCGATGCTTGAGTGGTGGAATGTCCCTGTGTATTACGACACTCCCCTCCCTGACGTTTCCTCCATACCGCCAAATCGAAATATGCAGTCGTTATACCTTACCACTGAGTCCGAGGACATAGAGACGGCGGCGGAGGTGGCCCTCTTTCTGTACACCCTCTTTCCTGAGGTCGGCACTGTCGACGAGGACGCATGGGGCGGTAAAATACATGAGATGATATTGCGGCTGCAGATGGGCGTGGAGGATTGGATTCTGTCTGGATCGGATGCTTCACACTCTGACAAGGATGAGGACCACGGGGAGATCACTGATGAAGAAGAGGAGGGATATAGTGACGAAGAGGTCGCGCATGGCGATGAAAGTGCAAGGGACGAAGATCATGAGGACGACTAATGAAGAGATAGAAGTGCGCGGAGACTGCTTTATGACTCCGAATAGACGAGGAGACGGACGGCGTGAAGCTCTCGAGGGCGGGCGGTCATAGCTCCCATGCGGGTATGGTAGACCCTCTATGTAGCCCATAGTCGAGCTCCATTGTTCCCATTGGGCCGAGTTTGCTAGCAGCCGCCTACCGTGCCTTGCAAGATACACACTTTCACTGTAAGACTCTTGTTTCCTTTGCGACCCTGAATGCCAGTACGACGGCCTTAAAAACTAGATAGGCCAGCAGGCTTGCGCTTCGGCACATCACCATGACAAATATTTATTTATTTCTCCCATTCCTGTCCACCCCAACTAACCGAATACCGTCGCTGTTGTATAGACGTCCGTGACTGTCTTTGTCGCTGCCCACTCTGTGAGCGTCGTCGTGCCGACGTACACCGGGCTCGGGGTCGCGATCGTATACGCGTCGTTGGTGTTCGTCGTTGTGCACGCCTGTGCCATTAACATCACATTATACATGACACTGAGAGGGAGAAGGGCAAATACGCACGTAGTCAACAACGGTGGTGTAAGTCGTCGCGTTCGGGTCGGGAACCACCGGGGGCGTGGGGAGATAGAAAATCGTGGAGTAGTCGGACAAGCTGTATTCGATTTGGGAAAAAGTCGACGTCGTACTACCGCGATCGAAATCAAAATCAGTACATGATATTTGGCGAGGAGCGGGTAAGACGTACGTGTACGGCAGCGACACCGTCTCGGTGACCGCGGGCACTGTCGTCGGCGTCGGCTTGTACACAATGTACGGGCACGTCTGAATGTAAGTTATCGTCCAGGTCGATGCTGAGGTTCGTAGACGGGTGAGAAGCCGATTCCGGTTGTAAGCAAGGTGGGGAGAACTTACTGATTGTTATACCCAGTGCGGGTGCGGCGAGCGCTGCAATCAGAGCGGGGATGTCGGCGAAACGCATCTACAACCGTGATTAGAACAGATCATTTCAAGAGAAAGTCGAAACGTACCTTGTACTTGCTCTTGGGACGAGAGTAAGCACGGAGACTGATAGCAGTGATCGCGGCCTCTTATAAGAGGCCGCCATATGCATACCGTCCTTCCATGGACTCTTCTAGGCTGACCAGAGCCATAGGCACTTCGTGTCATTTCATGAGACCCGGAATCCAAATGCAAGCACTGGTCCGATATTGTCTTGGCACGATAACTGGCTCAGGTCAGAAGAGAGGCACCATCCCCGTGCGCAAGGCACGGATGGGCTTCTCGGGAGTTGCAGCGTAGCATAAGGAGGCATTACCGTGAGGTTGAATGATGATGGGTATATGGGGATAACTGTTCCCGTACACAAATGCCCACAGCGGATCAGATATGCCCCTTTGCGCATATCATCCCGCGTGCTTCATAAGTCTGCGATGGCGTCAACTCTGGCATTACGAGCGGCTTGGTCCTCGTCCTGGTCACAGTAAGCTGCATTCACGAGAGCGCAACTCCGAAGGTCATGGCAGAAGATGACAGAGGCAGGACTCGAACGCGGAATCAAAGAGCTCACTGATGGCTGCCACGTGGTCGATCAATGCTCCCCCGCATACGTCAGGGCAAACGTCGCGGCAAGTCGTTCCACTTTGCTTTGACTTCGACGATGTCCTGGATGCACTGGAAGCCCAATGTCGCAGATGCGATGCTCTGGTATGACAGTGAGCAGCGACCGACGTGCTAGCGCGTATGGGGACTCACCTGACTCCAGCCGCCAGAAAATGGTTCGCTGTCGTGCCAGCCCTCACCACGCCGACCACATTCTTCATCAACGCGCCCTTCGGCCGGTTCTCTCCAAAGGGAGATAGCATATTCCTCGTAGATGGTTCGCCGCGCTGCTTTTTTCCGAGGATAAAGCATACCGTGCTCACCCATCGCAGGCATCAAATCCTGGATCCTGATGGAACTTGTCTCCCCTGCCTTCTTCATCTACACATACCTAGCTTCCCCGCTCACCCACACGACCCACATTCCGTCTCCCTCCGACCCCACCACGCCCTTCGTTGCTCTCTTTCTCACGCACTACCTTAATCGCGCCGTACTCTCGCCCCTGCGCACGCCCACACGCTCGAAATCTCACATCATGGTGCCCCTCGCCGCCGTCGCCTTCAATACCATCAATGGCTCCCTCCTAGGCACGTACCTTTCATCCCCGGCCGCCACCGCTTTCCTCGTTTCTTCCCAGGTGCCATGGAAGTTCTACGCTGGGCTCGCGCTCTGGCTGGCGGGGTTCGCGGGCAACATCCTGCACGACGAGATTCTGCTCAATATACGGCGCAAGTCCATCCGCGACGCAAAGAAGGCCGAGGCGCAGGGAAAGGAGAAGCCCAAGAACCACTACGCGATCCCTCACGGCTACCTGTACTCGCTCATATCTTACCCGAACTACTTCTGCGAGTGGGTCGAGTGGTTCGGCTTCGCGCTCGCGTGCGCGCCGATGCCCTCGTTCGCGTCGGGCGCTGAGTTCCTGAGGACTGTGAGTCCGCCGTGGCTGTTCTTCATGGCGGAGGTGTGCACGATGCTGCCGAGGGCGTATAAGGGGCACCAGTGGTACCACGAGAAGTTCCCGGACTATCCCAAAGACAGGAAGGCGGTCGTGCCATTCATCTTATAGATGCATAACGTTGACATTTGCACGCATATACTTGGCATATACCCGCAGATTATCGGATATTGCCTGCAGTAGTTGAAGATAACGAACGCATGCGCCCGGGCGTTGACAGCCTTGCGTTTGTAAAGTATTTCATCGTCTTGTATTTCTCTTGTGACCCCGGTCTGCCCGTGCGTCATCAATCGAATTCAATACATATCATGTTGCGACTAGTAGAAGTTACACCTAGCTCCCATTCCGTCTGCGATTCTGACGCAAGCGCCCAGCTACGGCGCGTTGCAAGTCAAGAAAACTAGCAAGTACTGCACTCGCGGCTATGAGGAGGTGGGGAGAAAAGGGGCGTCTCACTTATATATGCACCGGCGGTGCGAAGAGGTCATGTCCGCTGTGAAATCTGAGAAGGAGTCGGTGGTTGAGTCGGTCGAGTTGGGCGGTGGACCTTACTGGACTGAAAATGCCAGGGTGTCAGCCATCTCCAAGGGGCATCGCCTGGAGAAATCCGTGAACCCGACTACCTCTAGAGGTGACTGCAGAGTGGCGCTGGCGCTGGGTACCCAGCGTGGCCACTTTAGTCACTGCAGAGCCCCGCTGCAGTACGCTGGGGTACGCTGCAGTGGCGCTGGCTAGTAACCCGCGGGATGTCATGCGAGATTTGTCCGAGTGCGTGACCCAACGCGTCGACGCGTCTTTGGAGATGCCAGGCCGCGTCTCCACATTTTTCGCCGCTTTTCTTTAAATTTTCTTTACACTAGTGTATATAAACTGTATGCTCCCACTTTAGTCTTTCCTGTACTATCGCATTCCAATGGGAGATGCGCCGTGTCTGCACTTGTGGCAATCCTGGTCCTCACTGTACGTGCTCAGTGGCAGAACGAATGCCTCCTGGATCGCCCTTTCAAAGCCCATATCGAGGTGCACCGACATATATCCATACCCAGCCTATTCAATACCCGTTCCACCCACCGCCGATGATGCATCCCATCCCGGCACCACCGCAAGGCAATCCACCCCAGACACCAATGCGCCCTAGTCAATGGTCCTATGCTCACATGCGGGGCCATGGCATGGTACCGGGACATTACTGAGGAGGAGAAAAACAGATACAACAATACAGCTAGCGCGACGCAGATAAATTATAAAAGATCACAGCAACTTGCAAAGAGAGCATATGAAGAAGATGGGACAATTCCATCCCCAGAGAAATTGTGGCGCTACTTCCAACTGGGCCTTGCGGAACCAGATGATTTCCCGGTGTTACGCATTGACTCACCGCTACGGAGAGCTTCCTTCGAACGAAGTTGTCTGCTAGATGTAGCGGTGCCAACTTCTCCGTCCCCCCTTTTTTCACGTCGTGTCCAAACGCTCCCTGCCTTTGCTTTCACTGTATTTGCAGGTAACTCTGGAACATGCGACGCTTTCGAAGAGGATGCATTTTTCTTGGGTACCCTCGCCCGTTCTTGGCCGCGGCGCCCAGGACTTTCCCCTTCTGTACGTCGCGTATGGCCAAGTTCGGTGCTAGCGTCCGCCTTAGGTAGAGGAGAACGCGACGGCCGTTGGGCCTTGGTAGCTGGAGGCATGGATTGTTTGGAGGGTTTACGTTCTTGAGGTGACGGACTAAGTGGACCTTTGTTTACCGTCTGCTTTGAGGCAGGGTCAGGATCGATAGATTCAGATGCAGTGGCAGTTGCGACAGCGCTTGATTTGGGAGCTAACGTCGCCTTCGACTCGAAACCACTCTGTTCGCTGGCTTCCCCGCCTGAACCAGGAAGGGCAACGCCTGACTTCTCAGTAATGGGCTCAGATTGAACCAGAGGCTCTCCAGGAGCACGTTCTTCCACGGCCTGAAGTGTGGTCGGACGAGAGATGCGGGAACTTGACTCCTTGTGTCGCGATGTATGAGTGTCATAGCGCAACGGCGCGCCTGATTCTGTTCCGGAACCTGATCCTGCCATTCCCGCGAATCTGCCAGGATCGTTCGAACCGGGGTGGGTCCTATCACGGCTCGACGTATACCAGGAGATCCTTTGCGACAGGGTAATACCTGTCTCTGTGTTTTCCTCTGTCCGGGGTCTACCAGCGGGCTTGAACTCTTTGGCACCGTCGTTGCGCGGCCACTTGCTCCGATCCTCAAGGGCATCCTCGATGACCTTCAAAAACGATTCATGTGAAATCCTGTCCTTTAACTCGTCCTCGGCTTCCTGACGCAGTAAAGCCTTGATCTCCGGATCCCGGACGTACTTGGTGTATACCAGAAATCGAAGCTTGGCGAGGCAATTCGTGAGCGGGACATTACCCTCAACTTCGACCTTTCCGAGAGTGAGGAATATCATTTTGCCGCCTCCCTTCGGAGTGTCAAATATCTCGGTGACACAGTCCTTGCCAGGCCGCGGGGTACCGTACTCCGTAATGGTCACCCAAGAGTTGGTGTGTCGAAGAACTGCCCAGAGAACGGTCCAAAAGACGGACTCCAAATCATGCCATGATTTGTGGTCGCTCTGGTTCTCTTGTAGTCGCTCAATGGACAGGAATTGGATAGTTCCCTAGATGATGTTTGTCAATGAGGTACACGGGCAACGGAGGCAGACGTACGCACCGTAAGGTACTTTAGTTCTTTCTTCGACATTTCTGGAATAAATGCTAATTCTGGATCAATCAGAAAACCCTTGGCGCCATTTTCCTTCGCTGGATCGATGCTGATCATGATATTATTTGCGCTGATGTCTCGATGAAGGACA
>NW_006920416.1:592927-596154 GCF_000344685.1 Gloeophyllum trabeum ATCC 11539 | reverse complement strand
GATGGATGATCCTGTCGGTTCGGTCTGCAGCTTCCTCTATACGGCTAGCTGGCCAAACGCCGGATGCGCCTCGCCGATTCGGCCTTGCTGGCATGAATCGTGCTGGGGTCGATGCAGGGCGGAACGGTAATCGCGCCGCTCGGCCGTCGATGAATGTCGGCGGGTCTGGGAATGAGTTCGAATCCATAGAGTATTGTTTTTGTTCGATTTTTTGAGTAATAGATGGTATCTGTGTACCTATGCGATAAGTCGCGAACAAACAGTAGTTTTTTGAACGCGGTGAGCGTTTAAAAAAGTGTAGAATCTCCGTAGTCAGTACAGTTAGCTTGTATCACACACACACCAATAAACGGAACCTCGTCTTATTGCGAGAGATACAAGATAGGTAATTGAGCTAAGCAGATTCAGAGGTAGTTGTTGTCTAACGATCCGCCTGCCCAATCCGTCCATCTATCACTCAGTAACCAAACACGTCCAAACTCGGCGCCACTCGGTGGCGCCCACCTTACAGTGCGGGTTGAATCTGAAAATCCTACCAAGCTAGCTACCGGGACGCACGACGTTTATCAAGGCGCACGGCTTGACCCTCCACGATCGCTGCCGTTGACGACAATCCCATTTTTTCAGATGCACCGGAAAATCGACATCTTTAGAACTTTAAATTTGTCAGCAGACCCTAGGCTTCAAGTTGGAGTCGTCGCTACTCCCGTTCCGAGGTTTGGACCACCAGCAGGTACCCATTTATAATTTAGCTTTCTCGAAAAGCCTTTGTGGAAGCTTCAAGACGATCCTCGTCTTGTATGGAGCCCGCATGACTTCACTTAAGCTTCACTCACTGCGATCGACATTCATGGCTCGGTAAGGACTCGGACATGCGTACATCTCGCAAGCTTGAGCTACACTAGAGGTTCCTTGCTAAGCTTTTTATGCGCACCTGTATTGAAACGGATTGCAGATATGCTCACTCAAGGTGTCACAAGCATAGACGATCGCCGTTGCGCCTATGATGCGCAAGGGTGAGTGCCTCGAACGAGGAAGACACCCACACGATGGTGGAAGTTCCGTATGGCCGTCTGAGTGGTGGCGTGCAGTCCGCGTTGAGCGGTAGCCAATGGGTTTGAGTCGGAGATGAGCGGAAAGGACCGATGGGCGTTTGCTCCCGGTCGTGTCAAGTTCAAGCGTATAATCGATGCTACCGTCTACGGTCTGATACTGCTTTATGTTCCCCCTTCGCTTGTTGAATGCAAGCTATCCGCAATTTCTGAAGTAGCAACTGCGAATGGAGGAACGCTGCCGTGCCACGCAGAGCGTTGGATTACGTCCCACTGCTGCTTTGAATTTGATCGTTCGGGACCTGAATAACATAGCATTACGACCATCGCGCACGCTGAAGGCAACCTGAGAGGGTGTTTAGTTTGAAGCGGATTATATGAGTGATCGTTTTACGGTTCATTCGCCCACCATTGGAGGTACGTCGGACTTGGTCCACGCGTGAATGCCCTCAGTGCCGTGTCCTGATGGGAACCAGTCAATGCATTGAAACGTGAAACATATAATTCAGGTCCACCACTCGTATCCTGTCGGTGCTATCAGCATGATTCAGGGATGAGCTGCAAGAAACCCAAGCATTCGAGCAACACGCCAGACATTGCGTTACTTTGACACAGAGACGAGGAGCAGGGTCGGGCCCCCATTCCCCGGCTTCACATGAAGCGTCACTACGGAAGCTGATGGATTCATGAAAATCAGTCGGCGACGCGTTCTCTGATGGCATGGAGCAGGTCTACGCGAACCAAATTTCTTGTTCTCCTCATCACTATACATGCAAGCAGACATATCGAATGCTCTCCGCCGCAGTCGCGAAGTCCCTCCCCGTGAACATCTGCTTCTAATGTTTCGCTCTTCCGCCCACTATCGCGCCTCCTTTACGGAGGTCTATTGGCTTTGTCAAATTTGTTGCATCACTGGCTAGGTCATTGATACATACCTTGGCTAGCATCGAAACCACGAATGGTCAGACTCGGGAACCACCGCGATTTCCAATGTTCATCGGCCACTCTCTCAGTACTGCCGGACCTGGTGGTCTTTCTGCCAGCGATGGCCGCCGACTCTCCTGAACAGCAGGGCGACGCCGCTCTGGAGGAGGCGTATTTTAATCCGAGTTCGTGTCAGAAGTGGGAGCCTCTTCTCGAGGTTGGTTATTAGACTGGTTATTGTTGATCGTCTAATGATCAAATTTAGCATTCATTCCCTAAGGCTCGGAAATTGAGAGACATACTTCATTTCTCCTGCCGCCTGCTTCTGTCAGGCGACGTATTCTGCCACGGGTGCCCTCTCGTCGCAGTAACGAGAGGTTGCTCGTACCTGAAATGGGGCTGTGTCGTGTCGAATTCCTGGAGGGAGGCATGAATCGTCGATGGTTAGGGTGATCGATGTGATCACTAGCGCCAATCGGCGCTGTCTTCGCTTAAGTACCCTCTACCCTGCCGGAATGTCCCGACGAATGTGAGCCTTTTGTCGCCCCTATCGTATCATGCTGACTTCATTCGAAATTGTAGGTGACGACATCGCACCAAGGGTCATGCGTCTCGGAGTCCTGCAGTATTCTCGCCATTCCTCAACAATTCAGATGATCATTCTGGAGAAAGTGCAATCCTCCCTACAAAGTTAAGGACGCGAGTCGCTATAAATGGAAGGTCGTGTCACTGTGCGGTAACCCCGCAGCGTCGCGAGGGACTTCGTCTGAAGTCGGGGCGACTCGCTTCGGAATGGAAATCCTAAGGCGGTGAGGAGGTTGTGTACTCTCTGCAATTCATTCGTACAATGGTAACACCACCTCCCATGATCATGAGAAGTTGAATGGTTTTGTATATCAGTACACATGTAGTTTGAATTTTTTGAAACTGAACCCCAAAGTATAATACCAAGTGAAGGCTCTGTGTATAGATTGGCCCTTGTCCGGACTCAAAGTGCCCACAATGTCATCAATATTGGCGCCTTGCAATGACTGCATGATGAGACAGAGAACAAAAGAAAACTTCCAAGTTGCGTTACGGAGTGAAGACAACTAGAATCATCACAAGTGAAAAATATTGTTCACATCTGGGATTGAACCTCGAGCTCACATCATTGCATCTGAAATAACGCATCACACTAACCGCTGCACTAGCGGCACACTGGCAATATTCAAAAATAAGGTAATATGTTAGTCGGGCAACCGTCTGGGC
>NW_006920416.1:559087-592355 GCF_000344685.1 Gloeophyllum trabeum ATCC 11539 | reverse complement strand
CCCCGGACAGCGTCGCGAGGGACTTCGTCTGAAGTCGGGGCGACTCGCTTCGGAATGGAAATCCTAAGGCGGTGAGGAGGTTGTGTACTCTCTGCAATTCATTCGTACAATGGTAACACCACCTCCCATGATCATGAGAAGTTGAATGGTTTTGTATATCAGTACACATGTAGTTTGAATTTTTTGAAACTGAACCCCAAAGTATAATACCAAGTGAAGGCTCTGTGTATAGATTGGCCCTTGTCCGGACTCAAAGTGCCCACAATGTCATCAATATTGGCGCCTTGCAATGACTGCATGATGAGACAGAGAACAAAAGAAAACTTCCAAGTTGCGTTACGGAGTGAAGACAACTAGAATCATCACAAGTGAAAAATATTGTTCACATCTGGGATTGAACCTCGAGCTCACATCATTGCATCTGAAATAACGCATCACACTAACCGCTGCACTAGCGGCACACTGGCAATATTCAAAAATAAGGTAATATGTTAGTCGGGCAACCGTCTGGGCGCATCCGCTGCAATGGCTCCGCGTCCACTTTGCGAGCCGCTGCGCGACTCGCTTACATAATCTGCGTCCTCAACTTTGTAGGGAGGATTGCATTTCGTTCATTCTGGTCGTGATGTATGGCAATGTAGGTATCTCTAAACAAACCAAGAACCTCCTCAGTCGCTTATTGCTATAGGGATTCATAGGTCGGCATATTTACAACTGAATATAGAGCTAAAGTGGTGATAAGGATAGGGCGTTGCAACCAGTTCATCGCCTCGACACTCCACCATCGACAAGTCATTCCTTGTCGTATCACTTAGTTTGAACACCCTTAACCACGACGAAAAGGCAATCACATATCTGCAGGTCTCTAGTCGATCTCTTCCTGTTTCCTTCCGCTCACATTTCGTAGGGAGGGAAGTCCAAGATTTGGCCGCTGTTTATCAGCTCCGGTGCCCAGAAGTTGTACACGCCTGTGGAGGGGTAGATGATTCCTGTCGTGCCTATCTGCAATGCCTCGCCCCGGTGCTGCTCCTCAGGGCGCGGGAGTTGCACATTCTCCTTATTTGCGTCGGGATGATCGCGGAGACGAGCCTCACCCCGGTTGGTTGTTGTGCTTGCGAAATGTGCAGCGATCTAATGACCAAGTTTCAGCCTCAATGTCTAAAATGCATTCAACAGACGGCGTACCTCCTCAAGATCTGCTGCAGTATGTACATCGCCTCTGTGCTCTTCGCCACCAGTCACACCCTCCATCTCATCGGGTTGTTCTTGATACTCTTCCGGTGGTTGATTTTCCTTGTCCTCATCTTCTTCCAGACACTCATCGTCATCATCGTGCTCGGCGGCAGCTGTCACTCTAGCCAGCACGTAGCTAGCGAAGCCTGTCATGACCTCGTTTTCTACTCTCTGTCCGAGCCGGTCGGCCACCCTCTTAACCAGCTCCCGGCACTCAGGCGAGAGGACTTCGATACAGATACGAATGGGCAAGGGTAGGGAGGCCAACGTGCTTGACATCTTTGGGACAGTGGTGGCAATTGAGGACGACAATGGATGCGATTGAATTGTACGCTCGCTTAAATGCCTCTCGGGTGATGCCGCTTCAGTAAGCCGTTGTCCTCCATGCTATCGATGAACGCTTTGGGCTTATGGCTTGCAGGGCTGGAATACTAGGTGCTTTGCTGCATATTCCGCTTCCGGCATTATTAGGGAAATTGTTACACAGCGATACGGCCATTGCCACCGCTATAGTAAATCCAAGCGGCAATCTACAGTAATGATTGGCGAACTGAGGGCGGCATATTCCACCTACAGCCGTTCCATCCCGACCTCAGTCGCCAGCTCACGTTCACTTTACGTCCGACTACGCTATCTCGAGGTTCCCACAGTTGATCCCGTCGATACGCTGGTCCTCATCTACGCTCGGTGACCGGTGATCGTGACTCTCCGAACTCTACGTTTCCGAAGGTCCGAAGCTGAAAGGAGCCGTGCTATCGCCAATGTCAATCGTGATATGGTGTTCAGAACCTCCAGTTGCCATGCTTTGCGCTCTACGGGGTGGAGCGGGCGCAGGCATCGGGGCTTGCGACGGAAATAACTCTCCGGGACAGACCCCCCGAACGCTGGACGCCAAGCTCGGGCTGCTGACCGACCCGAGGCTCGATGGCGAAGTGGAAGACCCATCGTGCTCTGGATGCACCGCGGGGGAAGTCAGATCCCGGGACCTCCCACAAGGTGATCGACATACCCCAGGCTCGACTCGGCACGGCCGCCCTCCCGTTTGCCCGTATTGCTCTCGGTTGGTGCAACTGGCACATGTTGGTACTGGCCTCGCGCTCGAGGTCGGTTGTTATGCGTTCGCCTGAGAAGCACGGCTAACAACCAAGGCTCAGTAAACACCTCCGCCACCGATCCCACTAATGATTAAAACGCACGTTCTCTGCGTCGGCGATGGATACGTCGTCGGCGCCACAGCACGCGCACGCGAACGTGATGGACGCGTCGGTGCCACTACTAGCTATGCTAGTTGTAGATGCTTCGAACGAGCGCAAGTCGTCGTGAGCGTCAATGAAAGCGATTCCTGTGCACGGGACGAGTTTCTCGATCCAGCTCTTGAAGCGCATTGATATGTTCGAGTTGAAGGAAAGAATGTGGCATGGGAAGCAGCAGGCGCGGATCTTTGGGCTGAGTCACGCGTTACGTTACGTGTCTTTGTTCTCTCCATGCACTGCAATGCTGCCTCGTGAATTCGCTGGCTGATTTACGCCGTCGCGACAAACTTGTGGAAGTGATTCATCGTGTCTTGTCTGATGAGGCTCGTTCGAGCTCGCGTGCGTGTGTTAACGATTGTATAGTGCAATGAACCATAGCCATGTAGTGCGCGTTCCCAAGAAGGTCGTAGAGAATCACGCGTGGGCGCCATGGCATGCGAATGTTTTGAGCTTGACAGTCTTGAGAGCATCCGTGTCCATTCATTTTGTGATTTGCTTCTTAGCGAGTATGCTCCTGAGGCTCTTGATCGCATTCTCGCGCGCGGTGATGAGCCGCCGTGCTTTGGCAATGTCGAGGGAATCGGAGAGGGCGGTGTAGTCGGGTTTCTTGGTCTCTTTGCGCTCTTCGGGTTTAAAAGTGGACTGTTCAGGTAAGTGGGCCTTAGAGGGAGTGAGGGTCTGCGTAACCGCGGAGGACGGTATAGGGTCCTCTTGGCCGTTCTGAGAAGGCGGGTGCTCAGATGGGCGGTCGGGGTGGTCCGCATCTGCACTCTTAGGCGCAGTATCCACACCTGCATTGTCGGGAGCCGCCGAGGATATCCGAGCGAGCTCCTCCCGAAGCTTAGAGAGCTCGTCATCCAAGGCAGTGAGGACAGTGATGCATTCGTCCATATCCTGCTTCAACTTGAAAGCGCGACATACTTCACGAGCGCACGTCTCAATATGCTCGAATCTGGCAGGGCCAAGCATGATCCCACCGTACCTAACAAATAACGTTGTAGTGACAGCTCGTAGCCGACAAAACATACACAGCGTACCATCTACTAACAATCACGATAACATCTAACACTCCTTCCTGTTGCATGACCTTCAGCACGCGCTGCCCTCCGTATTTCTCGCCGTCGTCCTCCCAGCCACCCTGCACCTCGAAATCATCGGGGCCGTCAAGGCCCAACTTACCCTCCTTCAGCGTCATACAGCGCCACGCGGCAATCTCGTGCGATGCGGGTCTGGCTGCGTGCACAACGTTCTTTACGTGCTTCATTATAGAGCGCGCATCGGAGGGTGAAGAGGCCTTGTACGCGCTGGCTACGAAGATAGATTTCCGGTCGCGAACTTCCTGCGAGGTGGCAAGGGTTTGAGGAGGGGTCTTAGAAGATTTAATGAAGGAATCCAGATTGGGAGCAGAAGGGACAGCCATTTCGCTAATGTTCAATAGTCGTTGCTTGGACTTGAATATCGAGAGCACCGGCAAGTGTACTTAGAGCGAACTTCAAGCCACCATCAAAGTTGTGGCATTTCCATGGGCGCCTATCAGAAGTGCTTCCGTCAGACTTCCCACCACTCGTTCTTGCATCTTGCCACCATCGGCAGCCAGTGCCAGCCACTCTCGCGACTTTACACTCGAATGACTATACAATAATCCACAGTAATCTCGCGCCTTAATTGAATCTATACCAAATCGTGACTACAATGGGCTCGGGAAAACTGCATCTGAAAGAAACCTCAGCAGAACGACAAGAACGCGAACTCCGCAAGGCCCGTAAAGCCGCACGGAGAGCAGCCAAACGAGCCGAACGACACCGTTCACGGTCAAGCTCACCCTCGGACGATCGATCTACAAACAAGCGCCGTCGACGTGATCCTGCACGGGATCCATGGAACAGCGGCGATGCGTACGGGCCACCCCCGCCAGGGAGTCATAGCAAGCCCGACTATGAGACTCTCCAGGCAGAGCTGGAGGAACAGCGCTGGCGCGAGAAGATGTGGGATGCCATGGACGAAGACAGCACGTTCGCCGCGAGCGGGACGAGCCGCCTGGACGCGCTCGAGGCGGAGATGAACGCGCACGCCCACGTTCCGAAGAGATGGAGGGGTCCGCACGCGGGTCTGGCTGACACGGCTGACCTTGCGGGCCTCGACCCGAGCCAGATGGAGGACGAGGAGTACGCGGAGTGGGTCAGAATTGGGATGTGGAGGTGAGTATTCACACTCATTGGCTTTGTTCTGCGGTGATTGATCAATCCTTGTTACTGCGTTTCTGATTTGCAGGAAGAAAAATCCGGATTATTATGCCGAACAAGAACGTCTCAAAACCGAAGAACGGGCCCGCAAAGCTCGTGAGCAGGCCATCCGCGACGAGACACGGCGACTACACCTACAGTACATTGAGGAGACCAAGCAGACCAGGGTCGCGCGCGACCGGAAGCGCACGGAAGAAGCGAGGGAGCGCTATGAAGCAGGATGGAAGACCCTCCTCAGCAGCAAGGCTAACGAAGCCGCGCCTGAGCTTGCTTTCGCTGATATACCCTGGCCAGTCTCCGTGCCGCGCAAACACGCACTGTCGCTGGATGACATCAGCCGGGACTGCATATCGTCGTTCCTGTTTTCTACGCTGCAGCCAGACGCAGATGGGAAGGAGGCGTCGGGCGACACGCTGAAGACGCGCAAGGAGATCGTCCGCGAGACCCTCCTCCGCTTCCACCCCGATAAGTTCGAGGGGCGCGTACTGCGGAGGGTAAAGGACGCAGACAAGGATACAGTGCGCGAGGCGGTGGGCCGTGTTGCGCGGGCGCTGAACGAATTGATGGCGAAGGACGATGCGTGAGCGTGGGCGCGGCTTGTGTGGCACGCCGAGGACGTGGATGCAGCTCATGCCGACCCCGGGTGTCGTAGTGCTTCACCTGCTACGTCTCGGGAATGGCTATGGCTGTCAGCTGCCATTCACTGCGGCACATCCCCTCGGTCATCACGCGTCTATTGCGGTCCCTCGGCGCAATGCAGGGATGGATACGGCACGGAGAATTGCGAGGCCAGGCCTCGTGCGGGGTTTGCCTCACCGCCAGCCCTCTGGAACGTCAGAGGTATGCAGATTGTGCGCTGCTGGGTGTCCTGTACCCGCCAAGCATTCTTACCCTCACGTATGGGATGAAGTCTAGTGAAGAGCCGCACGGGCATTTCCATTCGAGCGCCCCTCTTCAGAAATGAACAAAGTATACGATAGTCGTCACAGTGCGTACTTCACGCGGTCCTAGCTACGCCATCCCTTCGTCGAGGCGGCTCCGGCCCCTCGGACTCTACCTGAAGGCTGCGTTCAAATTTCCCTTACATCTCCTCATCAGCAGCCGCCGAGTTTTCTGTGTCAGAGTCAGTCAGATACGGAGTCTGCCTCATCATCTGTTTCTTCCGAGTCGTCTGTATCCATTGATTCCTCATCACTATCAGTAACCGAGGGATCTTCGTCCGTCGTCCGACCACCTTCCTCGTCACTGTCTTCATCGATCTCAGAAGGTGATGATCCCTAGTTAGAGCGCGCTCGGACCCTCCTGCCTCTCTGCAGCCGTCGTACTATCCCCTGTAACTTTCCAGCTCTACGCACTTCAATGATGCGGCTGACAACGGGGAATAGTTGATATATAAAGCAGGAGTAACCGCGCTGGGGCGATCTGCCAAATGCCGATTGGGCGGTATGGATGAAGCGTCCGGAAGGGGAACGTCGTACCCGACGGGTACATTCCAGTGCTCCAGCCGAGGACAATTCCGCGTAAATACTTCGAGGATGCCAACGGGCGGGATTCGGGTATCCCCCAAGAATCCGAGACAGTCGAAGCGACTCGGACCCTCCCAAATGACGAGGTTTGTGAGGTGTGGCCATGCGAGGGCCGTGCGGAAATCGCCCGCCGTGAAGAGGATTGGAGCACATGGCGCATGGACTGCATGTCTTCGTCATTCTGGGACAGCAGCACTCTTCTAACGAAGTCTATACAAGACGCTGAGAGCTGCATCGCTCCGTCTCTCGCATGTCATTGCAACCGTGACTGCCAACGGGTCCCTGGTGCGACGATTTCCTAAGACGCTTGGGTCTCCCAGTATGTCAAAAATTAGGAGCACTACATCCACTTGGCTTAGTGCTGCATGCACATCGACAATGGACGAAATGCAGATGCCATAGTCAATATACGATCGCTGCTCCGCGTCAAATGTCGGTGAGCTGGATCGCTGGAGGAATGCAAGGTGGGCCGAGAGGATGAATAGGTTTTAGGTGGGCTGCACACGACGTTAGCATGACCTCTGTGCATGCGGTGAAGCTGTGGCATTAATATCGTTCTATATTCATGTTCCTAAACTGTGGTTTAGACGCTGGCCATTGCCGGGGGTTGTGAGATGGGATGCCTCACAAGGGACATGGCGCTGTAAAAAGGGCGACTTGAACAATACAATAACTAACCTGGATCTCCTGCCACAAGTTTTCTGGTGCAGATTTCTTTCTCTCTCTCGACCTCAGACCGGAGTCTCGTGAGGACGCGCAACCAACTTCTGCCCGCTCACCCGACCTTCTTCCAGCTCTTTCAGTCCTGCCGCTACTCCCTTCAAGCCGTCTGGAAGCACCCGAACGGGGTTCGGCTACGACAGCACCACGACACACCAGTCAGGATGGCGCACGAAAGAGGAGGAACTGGTGAAGCCTACCTTGATGTGCCCATTTGCCAGCAGGCCCTCGAGCGCCGCGAAGAAGTTCGCAGCGTCCTTCCTCAATTCAGGGATGTGCGCGATACCGCGAATGAAGAATACTCTCTTGCGCGCTTGCGAATCGACATTGATTGTGGGCGGGAGCGTAAGTGCGAGGGTCCCGCCCGGCGATAACAGATCATAGGCGGCTTGCTGTGTCTCGCTCAGGCTCACTGCATCAAATATGAGGTCAATAGGGGCTGTCGTGGCCGCTGACAAGGCCGAGCGGAGGGCCTCCGTTTGCAGGCTCCTGTCGATCACATGCGTGGCGCCGAGGGACTTGAGCAGGGATTCGTTGCGGGGTGATGCGGTGACGATGATAGGGGAGAATCCCGATAACTTCGCAAATTGTATGGCTGCAAGAGTCGAGGGATGAGGTCAATCATAGTTAAATTATCGCTTGTTGACGGTGTGGTAACTTACCAAGCTGTCCTAGAGAAGACGCTCCTCCCAGGATCAGGATGGGTTTTCCAGAGTATTTCCCCGGTCCTCCGGCCTCCCATGGAGGGGTCAGACCGGCGCCTCCAGGGCCCGACTCATTGACATCCAAGTAGAGCCCAAATCCAGCAGCCAAGGCAGCACTAGGTATAGAAGCACCTTCATCGAAGGAAATCTGAGGAGGGAGCTAGGTAGGCAATGCAATTCAGAGGTCTATTCGAACCTTTCCTGTACCTAACGCACCTTAGCACTGAATTCTCCCACTGCGAGCGCATATTGTTGATATCCAGCCCTGTCTGGCGTGTATGCACCTTGAGTGATCCTGACGGAGCGCAATCTTGAGAAAGGTTCCAAAATATGACGAGCAGATAACTTACACCCTGTCTCCCTTTGCGAAGTGAGTCACTCCCTCGCCGACCTCTACCACAGTACCCGCTAGATCCGCCCCGAGAACGGCAGGGAAGTCGTCCACAAACCCAGTAAACCCCTTCTGTATCTTCCAGTCCAGAGGGTTGAGAGCAGCTGCATCCACCTTGATGAGCAAATCACCCTCGCCAGGCGAGGGGACTGGCTTATCGCCCACTACGAATGAGCCCTGCGGTCCCTGCAGAAAAAGTGCTTTCTGTGAGGACATATCGATCGTCACGTTCTAAGGACTACTAACGACAGTGCGCCACTCTTTATAGCTCAAGTTGACCTCCCGCCGGGGGGTACGCGTCTCGGCAGAGATGACTAAGACACAGGGAAATAAGCAAGTCGTTCGGAGTCTGTGAGCGCATTTCGCCAAAGAATTGCGTTAGTCAGCGATATCCATGATGAGATCGAGGAATGCGGATGCGGACTGTATATGATTCTTCTTGAAGCTTGGAATCGATTCGAGTCGGAACCGTCGAGAGGCATCAGACGCGTCTCACGTGACTGATTAAGTCGGCAATGGCCGCAGAAATCAAGACGCGTCTCTCGCGTCACAGCGTCAGACGCTCGCCACCTCTGACTGTATTACATCCTCAGAAGGTTGCAGACGCGCGTCATGGAGTCAGTGACGCAAAAGAAAATCAAGGCCTCCGAATTGCGAAGCTTAGGTGACCGGCGCACAGAACAACAGGCCGATAGTGTGGCGGAAACAGATAGAGGGGAGGATGCAATCACGTCGCAGGACTATTGCGAGGAATACGCGATGGACGAGAGGATCATTGAGGTAAGTGTATAATACTGTTGCCCGAATTCGAGCCATAAGTGAATACCACTCACACTAGATAAGTGCAAACGAGGCACGCGTTCCGGGGTGTATTTTGGAGCAACCGCCGCGTCCATTTCGGAGGCCAGCGTGGCTTGATCATTACTATCGCTGGACAAATTCCGAAGTCCATAGACATGAAACTGGGTCGCAGCCTGTACGTGATGCAGCAGCATCGACGAACGATGTGTCTGCCCCACCCACATCTGACACTCATCTTGGAGTGCTGGGGAGCACTGTCGCCGAGGGGCCAGGAGAGGGGACGTCGGTTATTCATATGCCTAGGCCCATCCGGTGGGATGCACGACCACTAGGCAGGCCGGCATGGATCGACGAGTACAGGTCCATGGAGACCCCAACGGCTGAAAGCGGGTCCGCGAAGCCTCGGGAGCGGAACATTTCCCTCCCCAAGGCCAGCACATCCTATATCGCGCGTCAGAAACTAGAGCCGCACGAACTGACAGTGAAGTGCTCAGATGAACATCACTTACGCAATTCACAGTGGAGTCCTAGAGTAGGAGACGGAGGTTCCGGGAGTAGCAGCCTTCCTTGGCCCGTGTGGCCACCGTTGGATTTGAATTTGCTACGGCTCGACGAAACAGAAAGCTCGAGTGCTATCACCGCATTTCGCTGCGGCGGACAAGGTCTTTCTTCCCTTATTGGTGGCGAGCGTATAGAACGCGTGAGTGGTCCTGGTTCGTCAGGAGGGGCTAGTTCTCCTTCTGGAGCTACTAGCCGTGTCAGAGGAGCGCGATACGGGCTCATCGCTCTGCCAAAGCAAGCACCAGCCAAGCAAGGCTATAAGAACGCAGAATCTGGTAGTAAAGGAAAAGCTGCTGCCAGATAGTGACGACGAAGAGTCTCCTGTCGAGAGTTCTTCCGATTGTCGTACGTACTTGCGCGGTTACGAAACGTGCTCTATTGTGTCCTGCTCTGCGTCTCGTTTGGGAAGAGGATTGGGTGGGAAACTAGCGTACCATATGAATGCCTAGAAAGACCAGTACAGAGTTATGTCCACGCACGTAGTATTCATCAGCAGTAGTGTTCAATGCATCATTTAGCATCATTTCCGCTAGACAGACAACGCTCCAACCGTGCGGACAAAAGGGCTCAACAGAGGGTATAACTGTATGGCTCTGGAGCAGCGCCATCTAGCACCGCACACTTGTAACGGTCGCGCTCTTGGATGACGCCACTAGCTAGGCCTTGGACCAAGTCGCTGGAAGGTCATGAGCGCAGGACGACGGTTGAGGGTAGAGAGGCGCGAAGTCAACCAGCACAAGTATGACGCTGGTTCGAGCCTGTGGCCCGATCAGTACCTGAGCGCAGTCCGTCGCACAGTGTGGCTCGAGCCATAGGGTATGGCCGTGAAAGTATCCAATGGCTCAGCTGATCGTCTGTTTGTGACCGTATTGGGAGTAATGAGCCCATGCAATCATCACCAAGCGTGGACCGGACGAAAGGCGCAGCCTGAGCCACCCTCTACTTGTGGTTGGTGACTGGAGCCGAGCGGAACCGCCGATGGAACTAGGACGGCGTTGGCTTACCGCAATTGGGAACTAGGACTAGTCGTCTGGATCGTATTCTACGGCGTCCTGAATTATATTGCTGAGTACGAATTTCTCCCACATTTGCGGGAAATGCAATACCTTGTCAGACATACAATTCCAAAGTCTGTGAAAGTGATGCGTATATCACAAAGAAAACATCGATAGCATGGAGGGGAAAGACTCACCAAAGCGGCATTCCCCGAAGACCATTTAAGCGAGCGCGGAGTCCAAACGCAGCCTTTGTCCCTTTCAGCCACCACCCACTACCACCACCACCACCACAAAGATGTCAAGCGCAGCCGCCTCGATACCTCCACAAGATCGTCCCAAAATTGAAGACCTGTCGCCTGAATACCAGGAAGTAGTAAAGGAGGTGGCACGACGACTTGGACAGGCTGTCGAGAATGAGATCGTCACGGGTCTCTCTCAGTATATCCTTGCCCGAGCCACAGCTGCCGCCAATCTCAATGTCGATGAGGAGGAGGTCATGGAAGATGATGAGGACAAGGAAAATCAAGCACCGGAACCACGCCGAGCAGAAACTGAGGACACGGAGGACGTGGCTACTGTACCTGCAGGGCAGCACGGAGGCGACGTGCATACTGAGGAAGACCTCGCAATGGTATGCCACCTCTGTCTAGTGCGTGTCGTTTGATTTGAGGCTAAGACTGTGTTGTTAGATCGCTGAACATTTCAGAAATATAACAACCCACCAAGTCCAGGCCCGAACGTGGGATGATCCCGACGCAGACAAGGAAAACGTGCCACTTCAGCGTCCAGATGTCCTGCAAGTAGATGCCATAGGGCCTTTCGGCCTCCCTCTGGAAGGCGTGTACTACGAGTCCTGGGTCTCGGATATGATCGACCGAGCCCAGAGATTTGAATTCCGTCCCTCCAGATTCTGAGAGTGAATGGAAGGGGGAGAGTCGGGATTGAAAGGTCGAAATATCTACGTGCGTGCGTGTTTGTCTCCGAGTCTGCTCTTGGTAGAGTCATCCCGGCTTAATCGATACAGCCAGGAATTACTTGGTCATGTGGAAACATCGGGCAAAGGAAGGAGTCACTGTGACGTGCTGGAAAGGGAGATGGCTTAGCGAGAAATGTTGGGCCTTTAACTACGAAACGAATAAAGCTAGCTTTCTTGTGGAGATGCATCATCACCGACAGCGTTTAAACTTTGAAATTGGAGATACATCACAACTTCAATCATCGTTGAGTTGCTAAGGCGAGCAGCGAGGACGGTCATGGAGACAGCGCGTCGCGTTTGTCACCTAGAATACTGAATGAAGTCACCATGAAATAGTAAATAGCGGTGATAGAAGGCTTACAATCAGTCTGGATGTCCTGGGAGGGTATTTAAGCGAAAAAAGGGCCGATGGCCTCCTATAATCACCGCCCTGACCATGAACGACATCGTTCTTCATGCCTCCCACCAGAAACTTGGTAACATACAGCCTAGTCCCGCTATGAGTAACCTTTCGCTAGCGGCATACGAGGGTACTCGCCCAAGTGACCATCACGGAAGCCGACAGCATAAGCAAGGGCCAGAGATGCAAGTGATAGAAGGAATGAAGTGCGATCCTGGTGTGCCAAACCATATAGAATGAACGCTAAATTTTGGTTAATAGACGATCGGAAATGACATCCTAGATAACCAACCTCGGCAAGTGAACACCGCATCCAGTCAATCCCGGGAGGGAAGTGGTCCCGGGAACAGGCGGAATCGGCGGCGTCCAGCGTCGTTCGCAGAGGCAGGAGAATAGGCAGGAGAATGGACAGTGCTGGGAGACTCGCCAATGAATGCATTAAATCGTGATAGCTTCCTAGTCTGACTCCCGGAACGAGTTGTCGCCGGGGACTGCCAAAGGTACGTTACCCCGATCTTTTAGCTGATCATGACAAGGTAGCGGGTTTTGAAAACCTCGTAGGCGCCAGTGGTCGGTGGTCTGTATATGTGAGCGACACGTCAGGGCAGGAGGATCAAATGGAAGGGAATGTCGGCCCGTACATGTATCCGACTCGCGTAGGAAAGAGTATTCATTCGCGCTCGCTCTTTCCTTTGCAACCAGGAGAAGCTCGTCGCATGATGGTCCCCCAATATAACAGCCATCGTAGTACCATCACATGTTAAGCCGAGAGAGGTCACGCCATAGTGAGCTCCCAATACCATCTTTTAAAGCACACCCGTACAGTACCCAATCTTAGGCCTTGTATTGATGGTTAGGTGATGCTGGCGGATGGAGGGAAATTACTGGGCCATCTACGAAGCATCGTCCGCTATCGGTGCGAATACGAGATCCGGTGTCTGTCTGATCGGATTGGACGTACTCATGAGGGCCGTAACTATCCTGGACAACTCATTACACCCACATTCAAGCTCTAGCTTGCCACTTCGATACTGGCATTCATCAAGCGATAAGCCAAGTGTTCATCGAATCCAATGAAGAGCAGGGGATTGACGATAAATCAGGACGCAATAATCCCGGAGACCTGAGGAGCGCGTGCGTTGTGATATTGTATCGCAGCCATCAGCAGATAAAGTTCGAGAAATGCTCGACAGTCTAGCAGTCAACGGTTGAGGAAGAAGGGTACCAGGCAGCAGCATCGAATCTAACCGGAGAGCCTTGCAGACACGCGTCAGTCCTTTCCGCTCATCTCCGACTCAAATCATTGGCCCACGCTGACCGACTCGGGTTATTACACGACGCCCTCACTACAGCTTGGGCTTGGGCCGGAACACACAGTTATATAATTGGGGAAAAAGGAGAATAACAAGACACTCACGTTATGTTCGAGGCCTCCATGAGAAACGTTCCGCGAGTGGGTATCTCGCTCGCCAGAAATTCTGACATTGTGGCGAGTGAGGCGAAACAGCCATGAAACACCGCGGGTAGTGCTCTTCGATAATTGGAGCACTGACCCAAATGGTACAGGTAGGTGGGTTGCTCTGTCCGGAGGCACGAATGAGGTAGCGGTCATCCAGTGACTGGGTTATTTATGCATGTCTCCGACTCCTCACTAACTTGAGCTGGCGACCTTGGACGGTCACGCACTATCAAAAAAGGAGCAGAGTCTGAGAGCATCTTAAAAAAACGGAGGTAATCGTCTTTAGTGGAAAAGATCATACTGAGTGCCTGTGCCACTGGAGGGCAGAACCTCGCTTGGGGTCCAACCAATCTACGGGATGCCCCACAAAGCAGCAGTTATCTCCTAGCAGCAACATGGCTCCAGGATATCGCACCAGCACTTTAATACTAATTAGCCAATCAGCCAGCGGGTGCGCGGAATAACTCAGAATCACGGATGTGACACGGATGTTGACACAAACAATTCACGCTTCGGTACACCAGCAACTGAGCGAATCACGACAACCGACATGGATTCAACTTATCCATACGAAGAGAATTAAAGTAGAGACAAAGAGTAAAGTACAGAGGAGGTACTTACACACAAAGTGGACGATGGACGTATAAGTCCAACTTTCCGGGCCAGTCACCATGCCACACCAAGCAAAAACCAAGCGTGGAGGATCGCTCCTGACACCTATTACCTGGCGTATGCAGATGCGAGCATCCCCAAGGAGAATCAGATGTTCATATTCAGTACTTCACAACAAAGGTGCATTTCCCGTTATTATTCGGCGCCTTTGTCTGGGAGGTTCTTGGAAATTCAGAGTAAGAACGGTCCCCACATGCTAGTGTTGGAATATACACGGAAGTATTGCAGGGGGGAGTAAGCCAGATCCTGCAGACTGACGTGAGGAAGACTTGATGAAGGCAGACCAACACAATCAGCATTGTGGCCCAAGAAGGGAACAAGGACACAAACACGCATACTGTCATGTGACCGTGTTGATAAATTCGCAACCACGACAACTCGTGCCACATCCCTTTCTTCAACCTCAGCCCTACCATGCCCTTCAAGGAATGGTTTAAGAAATTCATACCATGTACAGGAATCGCCTTCGTCGCTCACGACGACACCAACGATGACGTGCTGTCATTCAAAGCGTCCACGGCGAGTCTGGCCACTGCCACTGACGCGTCTATCACATTCGCGCGCGTATCCTGCGATATGGACGATGTGTCCTGCACCGAGACAGAGGACGTACGTGTTGATAGAGGCCGTTTGTGACAGAAATGTACTGAAATTTGGTTGTTAGCTGTGTTTCCTAGCTCACCAATCAACAACCAACCTAGAGAGCGAGAGTAGTGGCACAGAACTCCACCATCCGACAGCGATTCGGGCAAACCAGAGGCCGCCGAGCTGGCTTGCAGATTACGGCTGTATGTCCCCACTATCCATGGACGTCGAGGATTTGGGCTGGCCGCTGTGGCCGTGGAGTGCGCTGGACCGGGACGGAGGTATGTTTCGATAATCCTATCGCAGGTGTCACGTTCCTCACGCCATAGCCAGAGCATGGAGAACATTCCAGTCCGTTGTCCGGGATGCGGTCGGCTAGCGCCTTCAGCCTGGCGTCCAGTGTCGAGGCAGTCTGTCCTGGAGACAGCTCGCCATCCCATGCACCGACACTCGTGTCCACACCATCCCAGGACGACCACATCCGTGTGATATACAACAGGAGTGAAACGGCGGACGACCCCACTTCGCAGCTGGTTTTCGCGGGTCCACGGTTATCGGGCGCATTCAGACAGGGATGTTCGACAAACCTGGACACAAAAATCACGGACGTTCCCGGGATGTGCCAATCGTAGAGGAGTGCTCGCATGGGGATCAAGCGGAGAAGGTAAACGATTCTGCCGCTCAGGCGAGCTCGAGACAGCATAGTTGGCGACGTGTCGGTCGCATCCAGCTAGGCCAGCCAGTACCTACAACCGTGGCGTATCCCTAAGCATCGAGCAGATGAAGGTTAGCGATGATTGACGACAGGATCAACCCGCTAGATGAGAATGTGGCTGTCTGAGTTCACGACGTTTGCTTGCTTTGACTGGTCCTTTCAATGTTATTCTGATATGACCCGTGCACGTATTAGCGTGTACCAGTATCCAGTAGTCCCCATATGTCAACGAAAAGCGTAATGCCTTTGATATTCCGGCCCATCCGTAAGCGGACAAAGCAGGTTGACAACATGGAGGGAAATGGCTCACCTCGGCGGCATTTCCCGAAGAGCACTTAAGCGAGCGCGGACTCCAAACGTTGCCTTTGTCCTCTTCATCCACACCCACCACCACCGTCAAAAAGATCAAGTGCAGCCGCCTCGATACCTCTCCAAGATCGTCCCGAAATTGAAGACCTCTCGCCTGAGTACCGCGAAGTAGTGAGGGAGGTGGCACGACGAATTGGACAAACGGTCGAGAATGAGATCGTGATGGCCTTCTCTGCATATATCATAGCCAGAGTTGCGGCTAGTGCCAATATTGAAGATGGGGAGGACATGGAAGAAGACGAGGATAAGGAGAACCGAGTACCGGAAGGGGGCCAGAATGGAGAAATCGGGGACACAAGCTTTGAGGTACCTATGCACGGGGAGGAGCACGGTGGCGACGTACATACCGAGGAAGATCTTGCAGCAGTATGCCCGTTATCTCTTCACTGTCTCTTTACTGATTGAGACTGTAATTGGTTATTAGATCGCTGAGCATTTCAACAATCAAAGAACCGACCATGTCTACCCCAACTTCAGAGTATATCAAGACGAAAATGACGAGAATATACCTCCCGAGCGCGACGAAACCCACAATCAGGAACGTGGTCGGGACAGGGAATTCCCAACAGATGGAGTGCGGGAGACACGTCCCTTGGTGTACCCTTACACAGGCGTATACGACGAGTTCTGGGTCTCTGAGTGGCTTGCCCGAGCAGAGAGGTTCGAGTTCCATTCCTCACAAAGCTAGGAGGGAACGGGGTTGCGAGGGAACTGCTGGAGGGCGTATAGAAGTGGCTGGCAATCTTAAACCAGAGTAAAGGGTGGCCGAATAATAAGGATGTGAACACAGGTCTCATTGCTTGTTCCCGTGATAACGTGCATCGACAGAAGAGGGGATGTTGGGATGGGCCAGGGCTATAGGCTTCAGGGGACATGGCAGATTCTTAATTATTGTTCTGTGTCAACCGCGACCGATGCAATACCAGGTCGTTCCCGGGAACTGAACTAACCCCAGGATCATGCAGGTAAGGGTGGGGGAGGATTACGCGCTGTTGCAAACCCGTTTGTACAATCATTGCGCCGTCGGTGAGGATACGCGTCTCGTGATGGGTGTCTGTCTGGATGAACCGGGATAGACGCACTCGCATATACGATGAGTACCCCAGATGCCTTTGTGCACACATAGTCGACCACATAGTCGACCTCCCGCTCTCCGCATTCATCGAGTGATAATCCAGTGGTTCGTCCAATATAACGACGACTCGAAGAGCGCGAATTTTACGAACGGATCGAACATAATCATGCCGCATATCAGAAGAATACGAGCATTGTGACACTACCAGAGCAACCAGCAGCAAAAGCTCGAGACTGGTTCCACAATCCAGGCAGAAAGCACAGCAGTAGTATTTCTGCAGTACCATTCAACGCGGAGAGACCCGCAGCACGTCTCGTGGGCTCTTTCCGCTCGTCTCCGACTCAAAACCATTGGCCGTGGCCCGACGATTTTGACTCAAGGCTTCGATGACTGATTTGTCCCGTTAGGAACACTACGTGCATCACGCCTGTAACTGTTCTTAAATGTTTGAACGGCGCCTCTGGTAGTTTCACTGCGCTTTCCCTCCGTAGCATCCTACAAGTGTCGAGCGCTGAGAATGGCTCTCCACAACTCTGCCCGAGCTGGCTCTTGCTGTGCACCCGCACAGGAAGAACACATCGCTCAGATTTTTCCAGTGGGCTCAGCCATCAAGAAGCATACTTATTGTCATGCACAAGCACGCTCACCAGCCGTCAGAATGCTCAAGCGCACGTTGAGACTCAACGACTGTTGAGGCATACAGAGCCATATAAAATATGGGCTGACCGGCGAAACGACATCCTTTTAACAGGAGGAACTTCCTCGCCGGAGTGCTTTTCAGTCGCTGATTTCGCGGCTTGCCAACAGGTGACACCGACGCAAGGTCCCGACGTGTAAGTTTCCCTTCTCATATAATATTTCTGGAGCGTTTGAAAGGGTGCTCACAGCGATGACAGACGATGGATGCTCGGTGTCACGGATGCTCGCCACATAACCATCGATGATGAACGCTTGCATTTGGCGTGGGAGGCCGCATCCGCATGTGTGTGCCACGGCGTGCTGTGCCCTCGAGCTCGTTCGTACTGACAAGATGTGCAGCCGGAATCTCTTAATAAAGGAGGGCATGTGGGACACCGTGACGAGTCACTTCTTCGACCTTCCCGTAGTGAGCCTGCTCAGCCAACTTCAACGTAACGGTGGAAATATTACGCCGCGTCTGCCTTATGGACGACAGCGTTTATGAGGTCGCCGACTACATTATAGCGCCATGGAGCCTGGGGCAAGCTATAAGCTCGAACGCCCTGGCATAGAGAAGCCTTTACAGTTAGAGGAGTTCGAGCTCGAGGAACAGCTTGTGGAGATTCTTCCTGCGGAAGGTTAGGATGGAAATATCGCAGTGTGTATGACAGCGACCCTGGACCGTTCTGATTGTTCGGAATCCCGTTGGCATCCTAGCCTCTCATTCAGAGTACCTTCGTCTCGTGGTATTTATGCTATACTATGTGCACCAGTCAGCTAATTCTCTAGTAGCGGACGTCTGCATGGCGTTTCACTAATGCATGCTGTTCCTTCACCTAGTGTTTCATTGACTTCCGTGTACTTCTTTAGCATTTGGACCGTTCATCCAGTTGGGGCCTGGTTTGACTGCATGGCTTCGGGATCATTTGCTCGCCTAGATGCGCTATTTCGGGTGTCGTACTCAAACTCGTCCTACTCTGATGCGCTCCCGGTATCGATGCAAAATATACATGAGTGGGACAGTGAATGCGTATGTCTGAAGGTCGTGAACATATCAGCGTAGGCTAGATAAAGGTCTCCTCGATTTCCGGTTGAAAAGGGAGCAATCCTGCCTATAGCGAGAGGAAAAAGCTAAGGGAATACCCTTCCCTGGTTCCGAACGACAACCAAGTTGACCTAGATTTCCGTCTACTATGCTCCATAAGAGTTCTTGGGGCTCAACTGAGCCTGAGGCTAGCGGAATATTCCAAACGACCAAGTTGCCAGTAACAGTATCTTACATACTCTGTAATGGCATCTATACAACGAAACAGAGCCTTCACACCCAGCACTAGTACTGTGACGACTTCATGCCATTGACAGGGCTTCTTATCGAGCGTGAGCCTCCGTCGACAATCCAAGCTGCTATGCCGTTTCTGGCTTTCTAGTGCAACAAGTGTCGAGCAAGCAAGAGTGCGTAGATCGGAATGGCCGACCGCAGCGTTACGATTGCCAGTGTGCCGTGTTTCGCAAATAGAGTTCGGGTATTGCCACGAGCCACGAATTGTGGCGTCTCTCTCTCGCCCTGGGTGTACGACTGAGTTTATGAGCGTCTCTCGCAACAAACATTTTGATTCAGGTAGTGCGCTGCCAACAGCTCAGGAGGAAAAGGAAAGACATAGTGAAGTCCGAGTCGCTCTTCCGCGATTACACAACCGCCCCCGGGTCGTGCCAGTGTATCACGCCTGCAACCGTTCTCGGACATCCACTGAGTAGTACCGCCAGGTACGTTGTGTACTTGTCTTTCCCTCCTTGTTGTTCAAGTGCTGGCCATCAGCATGCCTCGCCGCAAGTCCAGGGGCTCTCGCTTTACACCTGCGGAAGAAGAGCATATCGCTCGAATGTTTCAGTGGGACTTAGCCATCAAGAAACACACTTATTGTCATGCCCAGGCTCGCTTGACGAACGCTCAGAACGAGCGAGCATACACTGAAGCTGAACGGCTTCTGCAGCGCGTAGAGCCCTATAAGATCTGGGCGAATGGGGGAAATGAAGTACATTTATCGGGGGGAACTTTCTCGCCCGAGTACTTCAGAGTTGCTGACTTGGCGGCGACCCACCCGGCAACGCCGAAACACAATTCAGCCGAGTGAGTTTACCACCAATGTGACTCTTTTCAACTGATAAAATCAATATCGGCCACAATAATAGACGGTGGATGCTAGTCTTCGTCTAGAACTATGCCAAGCAAGGTTACAGGAGAGCCATCAACGACATAGACATGCGTCTCTCATGGGAAGCCGTCACCCGTAGGTGCGTTCCGATTTAAGCTGTGCGTATGGTGCCTTCATATTGACAAATGGACAGTCGGGATCTCTTGATAAAGGAGGGGATGCCAGTGTGGGACACAACCCCGTTCTTCGACCTTCCCGGCGAGGAGACGAGTGCGCCAGCTCAGCCAACTTCACGCGTGGGGCCACACTTGCTGTTGCGCCAGATCCTCCTCGTGGACGGCCACGTTTACGAGGACACCGACTACATACATAGCGCTATGGAGGGGGCAAGCTATAAGCTCGAGCGCCCTGGCTTGAGAAAGCCTTTACAGCTAGATGAGTCCGGACTCGAGGAACAGCTCGCGGAGGTCCTGCCCCAAGAAGATTAAGTTAGGATTGCACTTACTGTATGTTACGCCGACCCTGCACCGTCTAGAAATTCGGAATTTCTTCTACTTCCAACTATTTTTTCAGGGTACCTCCACTGCGCTGTTTCTGCTCTACTATAACCGGCTTTGCACTTGTCTGTTCCGCACCAGTTGTCCTTCATCAATGAACTTGCTGGTATGGGCGTGTGTTTCGTCAATACATGTCTTTTTCTTTGCCGGAAGTCTGTATGTAACCTTAGATCGTTTGCTAGCCTCTTTACCTAATCTCAAGCTTCGTGCTCTAACCACCCTGAGGTTGCATGGGCGTTCACGCAATGGACTGATTATTTCCTTATATAGCAAGGTCGCTGCCTAACTAGGATATGCCCTGCGATCGGCCAAACACTATGCGTCAAACGCCCTTCACATTATTTGCAGCTCCGCTGGCTTGAGAAATAAAAGCTCTCGACTCCCTCGCTTGCCCCTTATTCTCCCTCACCTCTGAACCCTCTTCCCGTCGTCCTCGCGGACACATTGGCATTGCTGCGATACGGTGTGCGGTACATCTTTGCCATACTGAACGTTGGATGTGAGTCAGACATGCATTTGTGTATTGTTCTTGCAATCTCATGGGCGTTGGAATTGGTGAACGGCAACTCAGACAATCAACAGTGCGGTGGCTGGAGCCACACAGGATTCGGCCCGAAAGGACCGGAGACTAATAAGCGCCCAGTCTCTGCCAGCTCGAAAAGTCTGTCTGTCAAACCTCGCGTACGTGAGGTACGTCTATCTGTTTGTTCTGGAGTACAAGTCGTGCTCGAAGGCTCCCAAATTACAGGAATATCGCTGTCGTTACTGAAAGCCGCCTGGAAATACCTGCAAGTTCCCAAAATCTGAATCCGTGATTCATTATTATCGGGCCGACATGTCGATTCTCTCGACCATCCAGCGCGTCACGGCTCTCCTCTCCCGCCGCGCCCTCTACATCGCCCGAAACTGGGGCTTCCCATTTACCCCGCGCTTCTACTTTCTCTTCGCAGTTTACAACGCATTCGTCTTCAGGCCCCTGTTTCGCGGTCTCGTGCGCCGCTGAGCTCCCTACGACCACACACTATGGCGTCGAGATCCGAGTCCCCGCCCCCCGCCGTACCCCTCATGGCCCAGCACGTCCTCGCGCACCTCCCGCCCTCGCCGCGCTCGTCCCCGCTGCTGGTAGGCATCCAAGGCCCGCAGGGCTCCGGCAAGACCTTCCTCACATCGCACCTCCGCTCTTTCCTCGCCTCACCACCCTACTCCTTATCTGTCTGCGTCCTCTCCATCGATGACCTCTACCTTCCCCATTCGGGCTTGAAAAGGGTCGCAGCGGAGAGTAGCGATAACCGACTCCTGCAGGGCCGCGGGCTCCCGGGGACGCACGACGTCCCGCTAGGCTCGGAGGTCCTGGCGAAGCTGCGCGCGGGAGAGGAGGTTGAGTTGCCCGTGTTCGAGAAGAGCCTGTTCGACGGCGAGGGGGACCGCCTGCCGCGCGGGCAAGTCGTGCGGCCCCCGCTGGACGTGGTGCTGCTCGAAGGCTGGTTCGTCGGGTTTGCGCCGCTCACGCAGGGCGAACTCGAAAGGAAGTGGGAGGAGGCACCGGAGAGGATAGAGAGGGGCAAGGGTGATGCGTTGGATTTGAGAGCGTTTGTGAAGCGGGAGGATGTGGCGGATGTGAATGAGCGGCTGAGAGTGTATGTGGGGTGGTGGGAGATGCTCGATGTGTTTATACAGGTGCGCTTGGCGTATTCTATTTTGCTTCTGTCATTCTTAATAGCCAAGGTGTTGATCGCCTAGCTTTCGCCCCGCCCCGCGCGCGCGGTCTCCCCGCACTCTCTCATCTACAAGTGGCGATTAGAGCAGGAGCATAACATGAAAGCCAAGAATGGCGGGAAGGGGATGAGCGACGAAGCTGTCAAGGCGTGAGTATCTCCCCTGCCTTCCTTCTTTGCTTTCTCCTGACCACTGTCACTGTCTGCATATATAGGTTCGTAGATCGGTACATCCCCGGCTACGTGTTCTTCCAGGATGGTGTAACAGAAGGTACGCATAAGGGCTTTTAATCGATCTCGACGCACGATAACTCCTCATTTTGGTTACGTCCAGGATACCTGAACCCCGCGACGGGGGAGCGCGTCGCCCCGCAGTGGGTAGGCAAGGGTTTGCGCGTGCTCATCGGCGAGGAGAGGCAGGTGGTGGGCACGGAGGCGTTCTAGAGGAGGGCGTGAACGGTCTGTATTGCCCTTTATCTTTGTGCAGTGTGATGCCACCAGAAGAATAAAATTTGCAGTGCCCTCCGACGCTCCGAGCAATGCTCGTCCTAACTTTTGGCAGGCTAGTGGAGGCCGTATGCCTTCCCCTACGAGTGGCATTCCGAGTCCTTACGGGGTCGTCATCGTGTTCTTGTGTTCTTTGCTGCTTGCTTCCAGAGCGAGGATCTGCGGACTTGTTTCGGGATTGTTACGTTCGCTGACACTGAGGAAGTACAAGTGACTAGCATATTCGTATGAGAATCATTCGTAGGCCTGGAGCCGCCTCTTAGGTTAGTTCCGCCATAAAGCTGGACGTGACATGGGGACGTGAGGTCGATTAATCTCTTCGACTCCAGTGGGAGAGCCACGACTAGAGTGTTCCAGATGCAAGCACGCATTCGTTGATAAAGGGCTTATAAAAAAAACATGTACATTGGACAGGGCGCCACACAGTCACTACTACGAACCAGGAAATTCAATGACAAATTATGGACGTTGCATAGCGGAAATACGAGCGGGGATGTAGCACGAAAGCGCGGGACAGAGCTATATTACAGAGTGAAACCCAGAACATCCAGTAACGGCGAAGGAATGTCGTTAAACACTGCAGGCTTTCCCTCTACTAGTAGACTTGAGGCAGGATTTCCACAAGCTGCTCTTCGAAGCTTGCCTCGTCCAGTAACAAGTCGCGTCCCTCAGTGCGAGGGTGGAGGACGTAGCTTGCGCCATTCATGGCGCTATGAATGTAGTCGGCCACTTCATATGTTTGGTCGTCCGTGAGGCGGACGCGGCGCAGCAGCAGGTGTGGCCCCACTTTCGAAGTTGGTTGAGCCGACGCACCGGCTCCCGAAGGGCGGTTAAAGAATCGGGTGGTGTCCCACATCCCCCGCTTGATTAAGAGATCCCGGCTGATCGTTCAGTTAATATCAAAGCACCCATGCATTCGACTTGGAACGCACCTGCGGTCGCCGGCTTCATGCGTGAGACGCAAAAAACGGTCATCAATAGCTTTCCCGTAGGCCTGTATGGCATATAACAGCACGATGACAAGCATCCAGCGTCTGTTACTTGTATCAGTATCTGTATATCCCAGAAACGTGGAGAAAAGGCCGACTCACTCGGCCGGATTCTGAGTCGGCGTCGCCGGTACTGTTGCTGCAAAATCGGCAACTTCGAAGTACTCTGGCGGGAGCTCTGACATATGGTATACGTGGTTCCCCCCGTTCGCCCAGAGTTTATAGGGCTCTGTCTGCTGCAATAGCCGTTTACCCTCAGCGTGCGCTTGTGCGTTTTCTTCACTCGTCACGCCTGCCTGGGCGTGGCAGTAAGTGTGCTGCTTGACTGCCAAGTCCCACTGGAATATCCGGGAAACGTGTCCTTCCTCTTCAGCGGTAAATTGAGAGCGAGCAGACTTTCGTCGCGGCATTGCGGGTGACTAGTAGCCACTTGTATACCAATAACACTGCCTAGGGAAAGACTCGGAGCTCGCAGTCTCGGACACCCTTGGAGAGGATCTTCAGAGCAGTGGGTCTTTCGAGGTACAACAACGTGGTGGAATAATGAGAGTTGTAGTACTAAGTAAAAGGCCTGTAGGTTGTACGCGTAGTCGCGAGTGAACCGTGGACACGCGACCGGGGTCATATGACGCGTGACGTCTCGCGATAACTCCAAGTTGAAGCAGGCGTTGTGCAGTCGGTGCATCGGCTTATTCCAAATATTGCATGTGTGTAAACAGAGAAAAGTCGGAATCTGTATGAGCTCCACACTCTTTCTCTCACACCTAGATGTACAAACATACAGAATGCGCCGCCGAAAACCTGTCAATCTGGCTCCAGGTTTACCTCTGCGCAGGAAGAACATATCGAGCGGTGGAGAATCACACTTACTGCCACGAGCTGGCCCGCTTAACCAGCAGCGATCAGAATACACAAGCGCACATCGGCTCTTGGAGCGGAAGGATCCCTATAAAATATGGGCAAAACAGGAGACGACATACCTTCGACGAAACCCAGTTTTGAGTTCTAACCGGAGGTTCTTCATAGTCACCCACTTCGCAATGACCAAAGGTCCGATCCTGGGATAGCGGAGTGGAAGGGCAGACTCAACAGCTGTCCTGTCAACTCAGGAAGGCCTGGTCGTTGGAGGTCAGGTCCGCTGCATCGAAGTGACTGTTGAGATACTCGGCCGGCAGTCGGAAGGAAACCTATGGCCTCTGACTTGAGCTTGACCGAGTCATCCGGAAGTATAGTCAAGGAATGAATATTCGAGGCATACAGACTACCCGGATGAGCGAGCCATCGTCCAAAGGGCGGGCACGTTTAGACGAGTCCGTATGTTGCGATAGTGAAGCTGCTGAGGGTATTCAGATTAAGAATACCCGCGTGCTCGACAGAATAAAGGAAGGGCGTCCTTGCCGCGGTCGAGAGCAGACAATGCGGCTACTAGCATCGCCATGGGTTTCGGGTGAAGAGTCTTGAACGCCCGAGTCAGACTGACTTTGCTCGCTAAAGACCCACAACAAATGGTATCTTCAAAGTGTCCACGGCGAAAGTATCATGCCAGGAGTAGGTTAAAGACCTGGCAGGCAAGATACCATCGGGACGAACGTGGCAAGGTAACGACAAGGTAACGATTTCCTCCTTGCGAACTTTCCGCTACGAGGGCCCATAGCTCGTCTACGCGGTCGACCAGAGGCCACATCTACAAGTCTAGCAGCCTACGCCCATCGAATCCAAAGCCGTGTTCAATGTTCAAGGTTTAAGGTCAAAAGTAGATTTCAGAAAATCATGACTGCGTGATTGCTGCAACATCCTGCCCGCGTCAGGTGTCGCGATCGTCGCATAAGACATTCGCCCATTCGAGATGTATTCCGACCAAGTGTAACTTTGAATAACCGAGAGTCGCCTCAGTCAGGTCTACGCATTACTTCGTCGACGGCGACGACCAAGAGGAGGCGGGACACTTTCGTGGCAATGCCGGAACTCTATTTGGGCAACGCCACCGTGGCTGTTGGCTACCATGACTCTGCTTGCCATCGATGGATTCACGCATGCTTGCTTGCATCACAGTCGTCGAACCTATACCTCAATAGATGGGCAGCTACCTCGCTCGACACAGGCTTTAGCTTGCTATCACAACTCAGCGTAGTGGAGGAGCTGAATTGTTTGCGAAAAATTCCCGATAATTCCACAAGGACATCGATGACTGTCTTGGCCTAAGCCTGGTCCTAGAACGTTCACGCCCCCTGGAGGAAAAGGCAGGGACAAGTTTTCTGTGATATCGGAACTTCCGGGACTGGGGATACGGACAGCAAGGTTTCCTCATTTCCGTGGAGACAGACGATGGAGGATACGGTGGTGACAATAGGGCAAATTTGGAGCTTCCTAATCCTACCCAATGGTACATTCAGCCAAAGAACTTGGAACCGTAGGAAGGACTCATCGTTGACGCCCTTAACTGTATCTGCCTATTGCCATCGTCCTCATCTACCTTCAATGGACCGACTTCGCCCAAGGATCTTCAGATCCGTGGTGCTGTTCCTGAACCTGACCTTGACACCACTTCTGTCTCTGTGTAATTCCAACCGGAAGGCGTTTGTGAGCGGACTAGAGCTGTAAAGACGACATACGATGTCTGGGCTTGGTTGTCCTGGCGGTCCCGGAAATCGCAAGTGTTCCCTGAACATCAACACGTACTCGACGTGCACGCATCTGCTGTATAAACGGATTTTCAATCAGCGATTGATCAATGCTAGATGGAGGAAGATACCCTACGGAACATGAAGATGTCCTACTCGTGAATCGGCCCAACGTCGAGGTCAGCTGCCCCGTTCTCGAGTCCATCTCGACAGTGGCTAGGAAGCTAGGCGGCGTACCTGGACTTCATGGTACTCTGCAAATTAACAGGGACCAATGCATCGTGTTTCCCTGGCCGGTACAGTGCAGCGTCGAAATTGCAACTTAGCCACCCAGGTCACTATTTGGAGGACCCTGGTTGCCAGAAGGCTCGTCCCGCCGCTCCAACATTACTAGCCGACGCCCTTAGGTGCAGATTCCAGCCTTTACACGGTGAAGGAGCCGATGGGAGTGGTCGAGAGCGATTCAACAAGGTCGGTGGCGCGAACTTGAACTTTCCTGGTTCATGTTGCTTTCGGTCTTCGCCGCCTCGTGTTTCTTTGGGCGTCTATTGACACCTTGGACTTTGGAATTGGCGCCGAATATGCGGAAGTCAATTATTGCTGGTGCCCTTGGGCGCGCAGAGGAGCGAGAAATGTCAAAAGCTTTACTAAAGACTATGCGCGCATCTTGACTTTACATCAACGCTATTCATACAATAATCTTCTGAGACAACTTGAGACCCTCCGAGAAAACACAAACTCGCATCCCTCATCGTTTATCTATTCAGCACTCATATCTTTGACTCCGTGTCGGCCCTGGCTTCCGTGTCTCCGCACTCAGTCTCAGTTGCCGCTGAGCTGGAGCTGCAGCATATTCTCGGGCGGCGCGTCGAAGACCGGGGGAAGGAGCTGGGGGAAATGAATCCAGAGCGGCATCAACGGGGGACGGTCGCTCTCCTCGAGGTTATCCAGCTTAGCCTTTATGCGCAGTATGGCACGATGCTCGAGGTATTCAAGCAGCTCCAGATACCGATGGGCTTCCCGCTGGTCGCGATACCACCAGGGCGTCGACGGGTGCTCTCCGTCAGCGAGCGGAGCTTGCCTTCTCTCGCGCCGGACTGGGATGCCTAGCGTCACTTCGGCCTCGCTGTCACCAGCGTGTGCAGCGGGCGGCCTGATTCCGCAACATGTGGAGTATATGACTTCCTCGCCAGTTAGCGTAAGCCCCTTGCATGACGAACAGGGACTGATGCCGGCATTGAAGGCGGCTCCCCGCGGCGTCGACACTGATGCGGTCGTCGCTGTTGCTGGAGAAATCGGTGACGTTGGAGAATCCAGTCCTGCCAACTGAAAGGGCGGCTCCCTCCCTTCGCTATCCAGGTCCTCATCAAAAGGATCGAATCGAATTGGACAGGGAAGGCGTGACATGCCATAGCGGGCATGGGGACGGCGAGAGTACGCGCGCGCCAACATCAATCGCCTGGGGCAGTCCGCAGGACAGGGCCCTGGACAGTCGACAAAGGGATATATAGCTTGGGTAAGAGGAAGATTGGATGGCTCGGGCGCCGCGGGGAATCGTGTTAGGTCGGGGACATCCGGAGTCTCAGCTCGCTCGGGAGGAAAACCTCCTTGCGGCAGCGCAGTGCTCGCTGGCGCTTCGTATGGTACTGAAACCATCCTTTCCGGCGCTTGACGACCCGTAGGGACGGGCCACGGGCTGGAGTAAGCGCACGGCGCCTCGGGCTCACCGTCGCCATATCCACTGTTTTGTAAGACGCGAAGGGGTATGGTTACGGCCTCCTGGCTGACAGCGTTGGGAGGCAAGCTAGGCGTGAATGGCCTTGGCTGCCAGTAGTGCGGGGCCCAGTCCGTGAGGATGGCCATTCGCGAAAATGAGCCTCCCTCAGCGTACTCGAGACGGACCGCCATGGACCCGCCCTCTCCTGACGCGGCGCGTTGCCTCTCGATCGCCCAATTCACAAGCTGTTGTTGCTCTGCTGCAACTGGATACTGTGGCTGATCGTGTGCCACCGCCGCGGCCAGGTACTGGGTCGGTCCATGCTGTTGCAGGATGAACTGTGCCGCTTCCAGTCCCAGAGCGATCGGGTCGTACGGTGGCGGGGAAACGGATGGATCGTCGTGCTGCGAGGCGGCGGAATTCTGGATGTCGTTCGCTCGACCCTGAGCGCTCACGAGCTCGGCTGGTTGCTCGTCGTGCGACGTTTGAACACACACTCTCCCCTCCAGACCCTGTTCCATCACCGGTGATGACGCATCCACCGTAGTCGTCTGCGGCGGCGGCAGAGTAGCATCAGGGCCCGGTTTCGGGCCGGGGGCTTCGACTTGCTGCGAGGCCGCGTGATCCTCCAACACCCCTCCCTGTCGTTGCAGACGTCGAAGGGCTCGCTCTCGCCGACCCGGCTTCGCCCTCCGGCGAGGAGGCAGGTCGTCGGGAGTGGGTGGTTCTTCCGGTATCCGAGCCGGGACGGCATTGATCGCCTCCATTGGTGCGTTGATAGTGCCATCTCCTGGCGTCGGGACAGCACTCTGGCCTTGCTGGCAGGTAGTGGGGTCATGGGAAATACCCGCCTGCCGTTGGAGGCGCAGAAGGGCGCGCTCGCGCCGCCCTGGTCTTGCTTTCCTCAGACGAGGTGGCAAGTTAGGTTTGAATGGGCAGAAGGCTTGCTCTTGTCCCTGGCGTTCGGGCTGCGTCAGCGCAGTGGAGGTGTCGCGTATGCCGGTAGAATTGTCGGACACGACAGGTGGCACGGGGGCATGACATTCATTCAGGTCAGGAGTTAGTCGCTGTGACGAACTCGTCTAACAACTGAAGTTAGATATCCACACGTCGAAACTCGCGGTCAAGAAGGTCCTGCTCACCGTCACACTGGTGTCTGCTGCCGTCGTGGTCGAGTCCGCGGTAAGTCCATGCGCCACCGTTGCTTCGACGACTTTGAGTTGATCGATAACGTGCTTAGTGGCATAGTTGCCTAGCTGTATCGGATTTATTCTGGTCTGTTCGCCAAAGGCGAACGCTATCGTGGTGGACATGACGATCGTGAACGATGTGAGAGTATAGGCAGGCGTTGAGGTCGGCGAGGTGAAGAGGGCAAGGCGAGAGACTCTGCCAGACGTCGTTCTCTCTCTTATCACTGATCAAGGATCGCATCGGTCCGATGGTTGCCGCAAATGCAGCTTCTCTTGACCTCTCTTTGATGCTGGATGGCTACGCATCACCCTTTCCCCAACGGTATTTCTCAGGCCATCCTTTGTGCCATCTAGCTTTGACTCACTGCCCTGGATTCTAGGGCGCCAAGCCGCTGCCTCGAGGAGGGGGCGGTGAACCTGAATGCTGGATTTGGGGGTGTCGGTGTGGTTCGTGTGGCGCGGGGTGTCTAGGGCCTGGGAAGTTTGACTTATACTTTTATCCTCCCTATGATTGTGCCTTCTCCCTGCTGTACCATTTGCTTTCGAATCACTTTCTCGCGTCTGCAGTGTCGCCTGATGACGAAGAGAGTATACATATCGAAGCTATGCGATCCCCACGCGAATCGTCCGAATTCCCCGTTGCGCCATACGTCTCTAGCATGCCACTGGTGTCAAAGCAGTGACACAATCCTCCATTGTTGATCCCCTGTATGCCGCAGTGGTGATGGCTTGAAACAGACGTCAACTGGGTACCGAAGGATCGAGACCAATAGCGCCTGATGATGGCCGACAACCGCAACAAGACATGGCCCGGTTGGCGCGGCATACTACGATTTCATAGGGATAACGAATGCTAAGGTATATTCACAGCAACACCCGAGCTGCTTATACTCTGACGTCTCTCGAGCCACGCGCGGTACGCACTGAGCATGGGGTTCGCAACTGACTGCATCGTGAGCCATGGTAGCGTTAACTTGAACTGCAGAATGTTAATTCACACTAACTTCAGATTCTAAGAGGTATATCAGTTCGACTGGACGTGAGCCTGGGGTGGGACTAGCCCATATTTCATCGATGCGGGTTCAAGCCATTAGCCCAATATCCCCGTTCCACTGGCAATGTAGTAAGTACTTCACGGTTGCCAACTAAGGCTGATTTGATCTGTTCTAGCACTATTGCCTGCATGTTGCGTTGCCCCGTGTTGATGTGCAATACGCTATCACGAAGCACGAACCGCCAGAGGCTTGCAGTTGCACTGAATGAGCGACGAACTTCAAGGCGCACTGATCCCGAGTGTTTCCATAGTCTAATCCATACAGTTCATACTTCCTATGTTCGCCTCTTGCAATGGTTATGATGTACGTGCTGTCTTTATGTATCAATTCCCGCTGCGAGCGTGATTGCAAACTGGATATTTGATATTTTCCTTTGAGACGGGCCTCAGGCTGATGTACGCTAGACGATTCTGAGTCAGGCAGAGCACCACCGGGGATAATGAGCGCTGATATATGAGCTCAAGGACGCGCTTGAGGCAGGGCCACAGAGGCGTACGTCAGAATTGCAGACCAAGGACAATTGTAGGCCAATTGACGTCCGCCGGAAACAAGCGGAACGTGCGAAGCCACACTCGCGAGCGTTATCGACGCGTCGGAGTGTGACGCAGGCTGTTTTCCTCCTGCTCCCTCTGAGGTCTCTGGGTCAGCTCTTTGTTTGATGTCTCACTCAGTCGTGTTCAAATGGACAATGAAGTTACCGATGCGGTCGCAGGTCTCGGACGAAGCGGGAGGCGATGGATAAGATGGACTCATGGGTCGACGTCGCTGTAACCTCTCCGATAAGTAACAGGGACATTCTGGAACTACTCTTATGTGAAAGAAGATCTTGACACTATATTTATGGGGTTGGAGATTGTTGTCGATATGAATGGAATGGTACATCACAGTGCGACCAATCTCAGAGAAAACACAGAATTCGGTCGATTCTCCATCCTCTACCAGCATCGGTACGGCGTAAAAGTGTTTGCTCCCTCCGAAATGCACTAGATTCCATCTGCAGCCGTTATGAAGGAATGATGGAAGCTAAAGCATAGAGGACGGCGGACATACATGTCTACACGCAGATGCTGTTACGCGTCATCGGAATCCCAGGCGGGTTCTAATCTGGCGCAGTTGTCGTAGTCAAACTCAAAAGTGAAGTGGGATGACACCGATGTCTCTCTTGGAGGCCATTCACCCCATGGCCGATAAATGTCAGGCCAAGGGATGGTCTGGAAGGGATAGTCCGCTATTAGATCGAACGGAAGTTGCTCTGACTGCGCAAACTCGATCGTGCTTGCGTTATTCGCGGTCGTGCCTAAAGCTGCCGCGGATCCCCCGAAAGGGTTGGCGTTGACGCCAAGGTTGGTTATTGAGTGTCTTTCGTTGGAAGGCGTCTATTAACCAAATGTCAGTGATTTATATGCAGGTTCAGTCATTTGAGTATACTCACAACATTCGACTCTGTATTGGTCGCTTTCTCGTCTTCTTTATTGCTTGCTACGGGTGGGGCAGGCACATCTGGGCTTGTTCCCGCTTTGTTAAACCGACGTCTCTTTTCTGGCTGTGTTTGCAGCTCTGGAGCCAGAGGCTTGTCGTTGAAGCCGTGACCAGGGTTGCGTGGCCCCTCGTAATTCTCCTCCCTGTCTCTCTTCCTGACGGTGTGACTGCTAAAGTTGCGATCTCCGAAGTTCTGTGAGCCATTCTGAGGATGCTTCTCCAGGCCCTCCTGATCCCTTCTGATGATCTGCCCGCAATCACCGGTAGCTCGGCTGAACCTCATCTCCGCTGTCCTAGCACCTTCTCGCTCGAGCTTGGATAGGTGGCTGCCCCGCACCTGCATGACAGCGCTTATGTCTGTAGGCTGGCCTCTTCCCCACTGGGCTGCAACATTGACAGTTACCGCCGCAGGCGGGCGGTCCGGAAGAGTAAGGTTGGGAGTGCCGCTAGCATAGGGTCTCGGGGTAACCATTGGGTGAGGAATACGGGAGGATCCCTCTGCCTTTGCATTGCCCACCGCGCCTCCTGGTTCTTGTCTCCCGCCTGGCACCGGACCAGCAGGTGTTGGCACGCCTTCGGGATGGTCCCTCGTTCGCGTAGGAGCAGGGATCTCACCCCAAACCAACGGAGTGACCCTTCTGGAGCGCCCCTCGTTGCCGAGACCCTCGTTGATGCCCAAGTCGATACTCGTTCTCGCGGCCCTATGTCCGGTACGACCGGCTGCAACACCTGCACCACCAGCAACAACCGGGCGGTCCGCAGACGTTGGGGCTCGTGTGGCCTGAAGCTTCCTGGGTGCAACGCTAGGACGCGAGGTATAGGAGAAGTCCTTTGTCTCTCCAGCAGTCGCTACTTCACTTGCTTCTTCACTCTCGCTATCGTCTGAATCGCCTTGGTACGCGGCCCGTCGCATTGCTTCTCTCATCTCTCGCACGCTGAGGAATCCTGGAACGTTGTATGCTACAGCTAGAGCTGACTCAGGCGGCTCGCCCCTTCCTCTCTGAGGAAAACCATCGATGACTCCGACTGCTCCGTCTTCAAGATGTATATTCAATCTAGAGCTTGGATGCAGGCGCGTGGGGGCGTCTACGGTCGGGATAAGGCTGATGCCCGCAAGGTGTCCGATGTAGCCCGCTGGGACCTGCGCACCGCTCATAAGTCCGCTGTAGATGCTGTACCGTTGCTGTCGATAGCGTCAGGAATGTTATGGTGGAGGAGAAATGTGGCACGTGGCATACCCGATTTGCCTCCGCCATCCTACGCGATCTGTCTAAATTTCCTCTAAAGTTGAAATCTCTTGCTGGATCTTCCCCCTCGTTCGTGGTTGTCTCGCGAGACATCGTGTCATTGCGGAATCTCTTGGGCGTCTGTTGGCGGGCAGTCAGTTATGACACGCATAAGAAGATAGTGGCGGTGGCATACTCCACTCCTTCCGTCGACCACCTGTCTGTGTTGGAGGCGTCTATCACGCCTGGTTCCATTGCTGCTCGACCCAGGCTGTGTCTCAGATGCGCGTGGTGCATCGTGGATATGCCGTACCTGTTGGAACAATATCCTCTGCGTGACTGGAGTGCCCTCGGTTGTCGCCCGGTTAACCACGCTATGGTGGACGAGACGAGCATGCCCAGCCTGGTCCTTTGCAGATCAAGACTGCCTCGCAGGTTGAATTGACGCGTCGTCGATGTTATTGGCGGGCGGGATTGACTGGGGCACGGATGCGTATGGATCCGGACCCGCCACTGGAGGGACTTGACCGTCGAATAGCCGTTCCTTCGATTTTTTGGTCATGTTTGCCCAGGACACCAAACTAAGGCGACAGAGAGGGATGAAGAGTGCTTCACGGAGCGGGGTTGGTGGAGGAGTTTGGAGGAGTTGGTGAAAGACGCGTCGCGAGTGGTACCGCGACTTATAGGCGTCGGCGCATTC
>NW_006920416.1:550506-558453 GCF_000344685.1 Gloeophyllum trabeum ATCC 11539 | reverse complement strand
ATTGCGGAATCTCTTGGGCGTCTGTTGGCGGGCAGTCAGTTATGACACGCATAAGAAGATAGTGGCGGTGGCATACTCCACTCCTTCCGTCGACCACCTGTCTGTGTTGGAGGCGTCTATCACGCCTGGTTCCATTGCTGCTCGACCCAGGCTGTGTCTCAGATGCGCGTGGTGCATCGTGGATATGCCGTACCTGTTGGAACAATATCCTCTGCGTGACTGGAGTGCCCTCGGTTGTCGCCCGGTTAACCACGCTATGGTGGACGAGACGAGCATGCCCAGCCTGGTCCTTTGCAGATCAAGACTGCCTCGCAGGTTGAATTGACGCGTCGTCGATGTTATTGGCGGGCGGGATTGACTGGGGCACGGATGCGTATGGATCCGGACCCGCCACTGGAGGGACTTGACCGTCGAATAGCCGTTCCTTCGATTTTTTGGTCATGTTTGCCCAGGACACCAAACTAAGGCGACAGAGAGGGATGAAGAGTGCTTCACGGAGCGGGGTTGGTGGAGGAGTTTGGAGGAGTTGGTGAAAGACGCGTCGCGAGTGGTACCGCGACTTATAGGCGTCGGCGCATTCCGGCAGGAAGGTCTTTGTTCCCTTTTTGTACCGACTCGTCGAGCAAGGCACTGGGTACATCACCCATATGAGCATGCACAAAACTTTGAAAATAATCAGTCAAAGGTCAAACTTCTTTCATGATTGTCCATTGCACAGTCAGTGAAATGAATTAGAATAATACTACTTTTGAGTGCGCAAAAATTTGATTGTGACACAGGATATGATCTTTGTTCAGCACTGTTCAATGAACTTTCATTTGTTTTGCAAGGCAACACTATGAACAAAATTTGACCTTTGTCCGGTTCCTTTCACACTTTCTCGGTGGCTCAATATGGGTATTGTACCCAGTGAGGGTAAAGGCCTCTTAGGATTCCCGCTCGGAAGGCATGGAAGACTCATCCTTCAAAGCACTGTCTCGTTGGATGGGTACTAATATTACTCGGATATTTCAGTCTACAATCAAGCGGCTATATCTTCAGACTATTGGGGTATTATCAATATTATCCTTTCTTCTAGATGCCAGCTGGGCGACCGCAGTCTTGCCAAATATTCTTTTGACAAGGCGCGCAAAATCTTCGGCCATAGGCGCACCATTTCGAGACGAATCCCGACATGAGTTGGGTGGTCGTGGTGCGTGGCTCGACAAGCACCTGTTATCCTCCGCAGCGACGCGCCTACGCCTTGCCGTTGGCTTATGTGGCCCTGTAGCGTATTCACATCCTGACTTGCGAGTCCCAGCGTCACATGAGCATGGCAGGCAGAAGCAAGCATTTGTGGAACACCACCGGTACTAAGAGAGTGTATTCGTCCGTGGTCGGGGGAGTAGCAGGGCCGCAATCTGATAGGGTCTGGTCCCCACCATCCTGCGAGGATGTGTGATCAGTGCTTGGCCTCATCATAGACTCGGCGCATTGGGCCGTCGGGTCGAGGTGAAGCAAAGGCCATTGTCTGCGAGGATGTTCCATGTCCAGGATACAGCCATCTATCCAAGCTGGTCTCCCGTAGCCGCGGCTGGGGATTGGATGGTGTAGTCCGCATGCTTGGACGTATCGTTTGATATTATTGGCCATTGTAAGGTTGGTGATTTTAGTTGTTGGTCTCTGAGGACCCGACTGATGACCAGTTTAGTTCACAACCGTTGTCTAGGAGCATTTTCGAATGATACACACCTGACGCCTGCGCCTATCGAACTTTTTTTCTCCCTTAGACAGGAGCGTGGCAGACGCGTCGTCTGTGACTGCCACAGGCGCATCCAACATGAGCCGCTGCATATCCTTCTACTGATCACCAGTAATATACTCCTCTGTCCAATCCACTGAGGAATACGCAGATCATGAATGTTGAGTGCCTGCAGCGGCCAACCAACCTAGTCGTTAGACTGGCAGTAGAGGGACGAAGGATATGGCGAGAAGGTGCGCCTGTGGCTGATGCTTGTTTCTTCGGCAGACGCCGGGCCACGCGACCATCTAGATCTTTGCCCTTCACTTTCGATGCATGGCCTCCGTTTTGTCACTGACCACGTACTTTGCATTCGCAATTGTGCAGTTAATACACACCGCGGGGAAGAATCACCCTTCATGCATACCAACCTGGATGCATTCATGCGGCCATGCCCAATCCATCCCTAGTCCTGTCGTCCTCCTCTGGAATCTCTCCATCCCCACCACCTCCCTCTTCTCGTCGAGTACACCCAGACCCTTGCCTATCCACCGGGGCGCGATGCGCGTCCCCGACGCCCGACGCGGGGTTTACGTATCCTGGATGCGGTCAAAATGATGAGTGATTGCGCCCCTTACTCAAGAATGAAAGAATCAGCGGACCTTCGGTGACACTTTCCTGGAATAACGTAGCAGGGCATACTTATATCGGTCCACAAACATATATATGCGCAGTGACCAGAGCGCGGAAGGAAGAATGTGAGGGATAGAGGGCGAGACCTCCACGAGCTGCACCTCTCAAAGTAATACAGTCGCCATGGTCACCATGCATCAGGCCGCTCGAGGGGATAGCTAGCCCACTTCATCGCGCTATGTATACAGTCGGTAACCGTCGAAGCCTTCCCCCCTTTCAGGTCATTACGGCTGGTGACTGGCAACTCACAGACTCAGCGTTTCTTGAAGTTAGCCACCACTCTGAGGACATAGGGAGACTAAGTACGCAACTGTGACAGGAAAACAGCTTCCGGCTATTCGTAAAGGGATGGCCGCTTCGAGACAACCACAAAATCACTGGAAAACGGCGAAGAGAGCGCTCGAAGGCGGTCAACTGCCCTCTCGAGACCCTCACTGCTCAATCCGTTGCTGAGAATGGTGTGCCAGTGTACTGGGGCCGTATACTGGCTTTGCATAATGCGGAAGCCAAAAACGGCGGGAAGGGCATGAGCGATGATCGATGAAACCGTGAAGCCGTCAAGGCGTACGTACTTCCTCGAACCTAGGATGGAACTAATTGTCTCTAACGTAACCCTCCCCCGACCTTGATAGCTGGCATTCCCTGCGGGTCCCAATGAAGTTGCTTTCTTACGTTAGCACCGTATCGTGCTACTTGCACTACGTCAGTTGTCACCTGACATTCATGCGTGAAACTCCGGATCTGTAATATGATTCCAAAATGACCGTAGTAGGGGAGACTTGTATGGCATGGATCGCCAGAGGCGCAGACTCCGTTGATTTCCTCGGGTCTCTGTAGATATGGACATGTGTTCCGCCCTAAGCTACCGGAGGAAGTACTTCCAGAAGCTGCTCCTGTAGGATCGCCTCATCGAGCTCGAAAGAGGGGTCTGCCGCAGAGCGCTGGAGGGTGTAACGCGCCCCCTTTATTGGCCTATGGATGTAGTCAGCGACCTCGTAGACGTTGCCGTCCACAAGGTGCATGAGGCGTCAATGCAAGTGCAGCCCTACTGTTGGATTCGGCTGAGCTGGCACACTACATAGCGCCCGAGGTCCTGTCATAAGATGGACTGCTTCGCCGTTGCATTGGGAGGTGAGCTGGGAGATCTGCCTGATCTGACGTTGGACATTCCCCACGCCGCCCGTTATTTGGCTCTAATGACGGTGGGCAGCGGGATAAACTACACAGTGGCAGCGTCAGTGGCAGAGAAGGTGTTGGGCAACCATGATGAACGCAATGTATTCCTGGAGGAGTATGCCGCACAAAAGGAGAAAGAAGTCCGGTAAAATATGCACTGTTGGTGCGTCTCGTTACTGTACATTGCCTTCGATCTAGGCATCAATAAGAGTCGTCGTCATCTTTTCAAGTTGCAGCTGACCGTGATATCCTGTGGCTTGCAGACTTGAGTCCTAGCTCCGAGTCACGTCTGGACATCTCAGCGTATGTTTACTACAAACCGTCCTCAGCACAATAGATAGAGAGATTGTAGAACATTTTATGTATAGTTTCAAGGGCCCCCGATTCTGGAATATTGTAAGGAGACAAGTAGACCGGATAGGAGTAAAACACGGAGTCCTGCCAGTGCAACTGTGCAAGCGGGCTATGGGAGGACCCCTGAAAATACCGATAGATGCCGGTGCTAGTCCGGACAAAAATCGCGGTCTCGAGCCCTCCATGCCAGACGCCATCCGGACAAGGATGGACGACCGAACCGGCCATCCCGGTTTTACAGTCCGGACACCGGTCATGACCGAGCTCCCATGCCGGTTACAGTCCGGACACGGCTGTGTGGCAAGTTGGCAACGGACTGGCCGAATGTATTTACCCTTTGTATTACATGTATTTTAACCCAATTATGACTGAGGTTTGTCCCAACCTGTCATTGTGTACCGTCGCGTAGCCTCGTGTAGCCCTTATTTGCACTGTGATATATAGTTTCTAGTATGTAGCACAATGGGCTCCGATGTCCAGTGGCTGAATGTGGCTGAGATCAGTACGCTGTGTCGTCAAAGTTTCCCTACACCATCACCACTTTACATGACTCTGGAAGCATGGACGACGCCCACAATACTTAACGTGTGCGCTTCGAGCTCGTTCATATGGGGTACAGCAGTCTCAGCGGGATTCACATTAGGGCGTGGCAGACGTTGACCTCACGGAAGAGGTGGACAACCCATTCAATCCCAAAGATTGGATTGGGATAAAGGCAAAATGAATGCCGCACTCCAGGGTCTGGACTCGGATGGGGAGGAGGATGGTTGATGGGAGTGGGCGGCCTTCGTGAATTCTGTTGCTTCATTGACTGCATTCGAGTCCTAGTACGATTACTGATACATTGTACAGTGTTCTAATGAGTTGATAGGCGAGAAAACCTTTTTTTTCTGTTTTTTCAGACGCTGGTGCATTAGTCCGGACAAAAATCGGCCCCTTCGGGAGGCCGGTATTTTATCCGGACAAAAATGCGGGGGGGAGCCTCAGACAATCCAGACATGGAAATTTTGAGTCTCGCACCGGCATTTATCAGTATTTTCAGGGGTCCTGCTATGGGGTACATGAGTACCTTCCGGGGATAGCCGAGACTGAGCCACACACGCGCTTGCGACGAGTTATGCGTTCGGTGGCCGCAACGACCACCATCTCTTCCGCTTGTGGTCCTAAATGTTCTGGATATTCGTCTGTTGCTGTACTGTTGAGATTTCTTGCTAGGCGACGTTAAAGGAAGCTCTACATGTTCGGCACGTTTGTTTGATATTCTCACGAAAAGGCACTGTCTCATTACTAGTACTGTAATTAAAGAGGTATACTCGACGCTAATAACCTCTCCTCAGGATCGTATTCATAATATCCATACCCCAATGCATCCCAGGTGTTCGGGAGAAACTCGAATGCGGGATCAGGGCGTATCGACGTCTCCTTCCTCGGCGGCGAGACCACCCACGGCTTACGATCACGTATGTTGGGCCAAGGGTTCATTTGGAACGGATAGTCCATTCCCAGAGTGTCTTCCTCGACTTGTACTGATTCTTTCCGGTCATCAACCGGTTCTGCGCTGTAACCAAGGTTGGTTAGTTGAGTTAAGCTTTCTTGTGAAAGCGCCTATTAACCAAACTTCAGTTAGTTCTGATATCCAGGTGTACTTCAGAGACATCCGCTTACGGTATTGTTTCCCGTGATCTTGGTGCCTTTGACATCTGTTCGCTCCCCAGCATCCTCTCGAAGCCTCTTGGATGGGCGTGGCTGCTGCTCCGGGACTTGGGCCAAGTTGTTAGAATTATGCCTAGGGGTGTACAGCTCCTCACAGTCATTGTCGTCCCTCCTTCTCTTAGTATTTGAGGTGGAAACCGGAAGATTGACTTCAACGTCGCCGGGAACTCGTGTGGTAGTCGGACGGGGACCGTGAACCACCTGCACGGACTCTGAATGACTACCCGGCTCTACAGCTGGAGGGGAGGTGCGCCTGCGCTTGCTCGGGGAAGTCGAAGTAGTCGCCGTTCCTTGTTCTTCGTGACCCTTGCTTGGGTCTAGTCGACGCTTCCTCCCTTTCTGGTACGCCTCCCCATCTTGAAAGCCCTCGCGGTCGATAGCTTTCCCAGCATTCGAACATTGTTTAGTGCCTTTTGCTGACCCGCCGCCATTACTCGCGGGTGGGCGTGCGAGGCCGGGGGTTGCGTCCTGAATGCGGCCGCGAGTTCCTGGTGCATATTCCGGTGCATAATTTCCATTGCCCTCGACAGATGGATGTCTTCCATATAGTACTTGCGTCAGGGCCGTGCCTGCCCGCTGCATCATGTTGGCAACAAATGGTCCGACATAGGTTGGTGGCACTGATAGCATGTTGGTACTCCCGCTATAGGTACGGGGCTGCTGTCGACGGAACCTCAGAACTTGATGAACCGGTGTGATAGAGTGCCGTGGCATACCATATCCATGTCTGCTTGGGGTGCTTCGTATGCGATGACCACATTGTGTTCCCCAGAGGCGCGACTTGTAGGGGTGTCAGACGTGCTGATTCTCTGGACTTCCTCAGATCTCTGCAGACACGCAGTTAGGATTGACGAGGGCAAAAATGAAGAGTAGTGGTAACGTACCGAACTGGTGCCATATACTAGTTCCTGGCTTTGGCCGGATTTGGGATGTCTGTTATGCTGGGTCGTGGACCTCTGTCTTTGTAACACGTGTTGTGGCGCGTTGCTGAGGTTGCGACCATTGGTCAAGTGTTCATTCGAGTTGTTCAGAGTCATTTCGTCGACAGCACAAGGTCGCGTGGATGAAGAAGGCTGATAATGGAAGAGTTTGGATAGCGATGGCGTTCGTGAAGAACGGCGGACTTCTTATGCCAAGCGTGTGTGGCACCGTGGACTTCACGTCGACGTGTCCCGCGAGACAAAGGTCTTTGTCCCCTTTCATGCCTTTGCTGCTTGCGGGATCCTTTCATGGGTGAGAGTCTTTGTTCTAAGCAGAGAGTTATCGTATGGAAATCTCAGAGTACGAAGCATTTCTGCGTTAGGCGTACTCAGTGCGAATACTATTCTCCTTGTCAATGCCTGCGACAGTGGCGTAGGACTGTGGCATTCGTCACGTGACATCATACATCTTCCACGACGTGATATTGCGCGTTTTGCAACTCTCAAATAAATCTATGGTGTAGTATTCAAGTGAGATGCTGAGCGCATCAGGAGCGAAGACATCAGAGAACGTCCACCTCTTTCAGGTTCTCGTGCTATTTCATCGGCTTGAGCGCTGGAGTGAATGATATCATCGGAACGACCAGAGCACACATGTATAGACCTCGCTGTACGATTCCAAAACGACCAGCTCGCTGCTGGCGTCGAAGCACCGCAGGACCCACTTTATTCCCTCTCCCACCACCTTGCTTAACAATCACTGCTTTGCATCGCTCACTATTTGCAGATCCGGGCACGCCTCCAGCAGCCTTTGCATGAACGGGCCCAGTGCGCTGTTGTCCTGCGGCAACAGGGGAGTGCATCTGACGCGCTGCAAGTGGGGGAAGCACGCCAGAGCCTGGAACCACTGCTCCGCGGGAAGTTCCTGATAGTCGCTCTCTGTCAATGAGTCTGACGGCTGTATCACGTACTGGGGACTGACCTCCGAGCCGTCGGTAATCGAAAGCTCCGTGATCTGGCGGGCTACTTAAGCGATTTCTGTAAGCCTTGAGATGCCCTCCACGTGACAACACTCTATCGTCATTATAGATGGATGGGTCTTGATGCCCTCCACTAACTCTTCCCTCCATTTGAGCGTTACTGGGTTGAGGTCATCGTCATATGGTTCGTCTGGGTCGTCTGCATTAGGAAGATAGTCCCATTTCCAGGGGGCTTCACCATCCAGGTTGAGTCCACGGATCTTCCGGATGCTCGTAACCGCTCGAGGGTTTCCGAGAATTGCAGCCGTGGTCGGGGCATGACACTCTAATGTATGGAGGTTCGGAAGTGCACCGTCGGAGAGCATCAGCGCCCGCCCTTCCTTGCCAGGGA
>NW_006920416.1:540207-550366 GCF_000344685.1 Gloeophyllum trabeum ATCC 11539 | reverse complement strand
CAATGCCTGCGACAGTGGCGTAGGACTGTGGCATTCGTCACGTGACATCATACATCTTCCACGACGTGATATTGCGCGTTTTGCAACTCTCAAATAAATCTATGGTGTAGTATTCAAGTGAGATGCTGAGCGCATCAGGAGCGAAGACATCAGAGAACGTCCACCTCTTTCAGGTTCTCGTGCTATTTCATCGGCTTGAGCGCTGGAGTGAATGATATCATCGGAACGACCAGAGCACACATGTATAGACCTCGCTGTACGATTCCAAAACGACCAGCTCGCTGCTGGCGTCGAAGCACCGCAGGACCCACTTTATTCCCTCTCCCACCACCTTGCTTAACAATCACTGCTTTGCATCGCTCACTATTTGCAGATCCGGGCACGCCTCCAGCAGCCTTTGCATGAACGGGCCCAGTGCGCTGTTGTCCTGCGGCAACAGGGGAGTGCATCTGACGCGCTGCAAGTGGGGGAAGCACGCCAGAGCCTGGAACCACTGCTCCGCGGGAAGTTCCTGATAGTCGCTCTCTGTCAATGAGTCTGACGGCTGTATCACGTACTGGGGACTGACCTCCGAGCCGTCGGTAATCGAAAGCTCCGTGATCTGGCGGGCTACTTAAGCGATTTCTGTAAGCCTTGAGATGCCCTCCACGTGACAACACTCTATCGTCATTATAGATGGATGGGTCTTGATGCCCTCCACTAACTCTTCCCTCCATTTGAGCGTTACTGGATCGGGGTCATCGTCATATGGTTCGTCTGGGTCGTCTGCATTAGGAAGATAGTCCCATTTCCAGGGGGCTTCACCATCCAGGTTGAGTCCACGGATCTTCCGGATGCTCGTAACCGCTCGAGGGTTTCCGAGAATTGCAGCCGTGGTCGGGGCATGACACTCTAATGTATGGAGGTTCGGAAGTGCACCGTCGGAGAGCATCAGCGCCCGCCCTTCCTTGCCAGGGAGCTCAGGAGGGAGCGCCAACTCCTCGAGGGTCGGATGATTATTGAGAAAGTGGCGCAGCGTCTCGGCAGTGCAGGTCGACCCTTCAAGGCGGAGAGAGCGGAGATTCTTCCAAGCGGCGCGTCTCAGCGAAACATCGACGCGTGCGCTGTACTCGAGAAATTTGCTGGAGAGGAAGGTGAGGCTCTGATACGAAACATGAGTAAGGAATATCCAGGCTATGAGTTAGACGAACCGTCAGATCAGGATAGTCGGTAACAGACATGTTGAGCATCGACATCACATCCTGTGTTCCAGGTTCTATGCTAAGCCTATTCGTCATGATATTCAGGGATAACAAGCCCCGGAAGGACGGCAGCTAAACAAGGCTGCGGTGAGCATGGGCTGCTCCCTATAATAAGGGTAACGGCGTACCGGGCAGTCGTAGTCCGTATCCAAGAAGTGCAAATCCACGACGAAGCCCAAGAATTTGAGCACGGACCAGATACCGTCGCTACCTGGAAGCCTCGGGCGAAACCAGCGAAAGCGGCGGAGATTCCGCATAAGCTTCACGGCTTTGATCAGGTCATTTTCGTACTGACTCAATAATTCCTTTGCGTTTCGACTCAGGAAGAGCTGGTCGTTCGTGGCCAGTTCCGCGGCAGGTACACTGAAGGGGCTATTGCGATACTCGGCTGGTAGCCGCTCCTCCGTCGAAAGGGAGTCTATGTCCTGTTTGGCGGGATTATTCGAAAGTATGGTCATCCGGGTGAGCCAGACGCGTCCAGAGCGCGGGCGCGAATACGCGAGTCCGTATGTCGCAGTACTCAAGGTGCGTGGGGGATATGACTGAGGATAGCAGCGTGCTCGTCAGAGCGAAGGACAGGAGATCCTCGCGGCGGTCGACAGAGCAGGCAATGTGGTCCAGTATCTCGGGAGGGAGGTCAACGAGCAACATGGGTACCTAGTGCGGTTCGCATCCATTAATTCACCTACTTATATGTTCGGGCGGAAAGAAAGACTATCACTAGTATCAGGCATGCGGTGATTGCGGCAGCGATATATCCGCCGGAGTCAGACTGACTGTGCCCCAACGGGGGGTCTACCGAAATCATGTTCAGGCTCGCGAAACATAGCGTCGGAGTTGCCATGACAGAAGGACTTCGGCAGGAACGAGCTCACAGTCTAGCAAGCAAGATACAACTGGGATAAACCCAACAAGACAGCCTCTTCCCTGCGAACTTTCCACTGAGACCAGTAGTTCGCCCATTCGATGCGATCGTGAAAACGTCTGCAAGACTAGCAACCTCCTAGACTCTCAGTTTCAATTCATGATCCTCAGTTTATTGAGACTAAATAATGGTTAGAAGTTCAAGATCAAGTGTGGATCTTAGAATAATAACTGCATGATTGCTGCATCATCCCGTCCGTGTCGTTTGCCGTCGCAGAAGATGATCGTCCATTCGAGATGCAGAAGTCCAACCAAGTGAAGCTTTGAATCATCGAGGGCCAACATAGTCAATTCTAGGCGTTACTGACTTCGTCGACGGCGGCGACAAGAGATGGCGGGATATTTCGTGGCAATGCCGGAACTTTATTTGGGCAACGCCACCGTGGCTGCTAGCTGCCATGACTCTGCTTACCATCGATGGATTCACGCACGCTTGCTGGTATCGTATTCGTCGAACCCATACCTCAATAAATCGGCAGCTTCATCGCTCGCCACAGACTTCAGCTTGATATCATGACTGCAACATGGGGGAATGACTGGTTTTTTTGCGAAAGTTCCCCGATAATTCTACAAGGACGTCGATGACTGTCTCAGCCTGTGCACTCGTCCTAGAACGTTCACGCTTCCTGCCGAAAGAGACATTCTGTGGTATCGGAACCGCTGGGACTCGGGACATGGACAGCAAGGTTTTTCACCATCGACACTAGGACGACAGATGATACAGTCTTGCCAATATAGCAGAGGTGGGGCCCCGCTATCCTATGCAACGGTACATATTCAGTCAATAAACTCGGCATCGTAGGAAGGACTCATCGCTGGCGACCTTAACCGTATCTGCCTATTTTCATGCTCCTCGTCTGCACATGGAACCACTACGCCCAAGGATTCTTCAAATCCGTGGTACTGTTCCTGCATCTGATATCGACAGCGCTTTTGTCTCTGTATATGGCAAGCCGCAAGGTAGAGCTGTAAAGACCGCGCGGGATGCGCTGGTTCGATTGTCTGGTGGCCCGGAAATCGCAAGTGTTCCTTAACATCGATCCGCCGTCGACGTGAACGCTGTTGCAGTCCAAGAGGTTTCCTCAGTCAGCGATCGCTCAATTGCAGGTCCGGAACACACCTAACGGAAGGTGTCGTGCTCACGAAGAGTGGTCAGCCTTGTGATCAATCGCCTCGATCTATAGTCCATCTCAGAAGTGGCTCGGAAGCTGACCGGCGTACCTTCGCTGCATCGTACTCTGCAATTTAACCAGAGATGAATGCGCAGTTTCTCTCTGGCCCGTACGGTCCGGCGTCGAAATTGCAACCTGCCTACTAGCGTTACTAGTCGGAGGACACTGCTTGCCAGAAGTCTTGTCTCAGCACTTTGATTTTACTAGCGGATGCCTTCTCTGGCGCGGATTCTAGCTGTCGAAACGGTGAAGGAGGCAATGGCAGTCGTCGAGATTCAGCAAGGTCGGTGGCGCGAACTTTCCTGGTTCATGTTGCTCTCGGTCTTTGCCGCCTCGTGTTTCTTTGGGCGTCTACTGGCACCCTGGACATTAGAATTGGCGCCCAGTATGCGGAGGTCACAATGGTGGTGTCGGCCGTACCTCAGGGAGCGAGAATGAAAAACTCAGAAAATTCACTGGGGATTACAGGCCCATATCAACTTTACATCAGCCGTATTCGTACAGTATCCTTCTGAGACAACTTGAGACCCTCCGAGAAATTTCAACCTCCGTCCCTCATCATTTATCTATTCAGCACACGCATCTTCGACTCCTCAACCATCCTAGCACCCGCGTCTCTGCCGTCAGTATCAGTTCCCGCTGAGCTGGAGCTGCAGCATATTCTCGGGCGGCGCGTCGAAGACCGGGGGAAGGAGCTGGGGGAAATGAATCCAGAGCGGCATCAACGGGGGACGGTCGCTCTCCTCGAGGTTATCCAGCTTAGCCTTTACGCGCAGTATGGCACGATGCTCGAGGTATTCAAGCAGCTCCAGATACCGATGGGCTTCCCGCTGGTCGCGATACCACCAGGGCGTCGACGGGTGCTCTCCGTCAGCGAGCGGAGCTTGCCTTCTCTCGCGCCGGACTGGGATGCCTAGCGTCACTTCGGCCTCGCTGTCACCAGCGTGTGCAGCGGGCGACCTGATTCCGCAACATGTGGAGTATATGACTTCCTCGCCAGTTAGCGTAAGCCCCTTGCATGACGAACAGGGACTGATGCCGGCATTGAAGGCGGCTCCCCGCGGCGTCGACACTGATGCGGTCGTCGCTGTTGCTGGAGAAATCGGTGACGTGGGATAATCCAGTCCTGCCAACGGAAACGGCGGCTCCCTCCCTTCGCTATCCAGGTCCTCATCAAAAGGATCGAATCGGATTGGACAGGGAAGGCGCGACATGCCATAGCGGGCATGGGGACGGCGAGAGTATGCGCGCGACAACATCAATCGCCTGGGGCAGTTTGCAGGACAGGGCCCAGGACATTCAACAAACGGATATATGGCCTGGGTAAGAGCAAGACTGCATGGCTCGGGCGCCGCGGGGAATTGTGTTAGGTCGGGAGCATCCGGAGCCTCAGCTGGCTCGGGAGGAAAGGCGCCTCCTTGCGGCAGCGCAGTGCTCGCGGGCGCTTCGTATGGTGCTGGAACCATTGTTTCCGGTGCTTGATGACCCGTAGGGACGGGCCACGGGCTGGAGTAAGCGTACGGCGCCTCGGGCTCGCCGGCGCCATATCCACTGTTCTGTAAGACGCGAAGGGGTACGGCTGCGGCCTCCTGGCTGACAGCGTTGGGAGGCAAGCTAGATGCGAACGGCCTTGGCTGCCAGTAGTGCGGGGACCAGTCCGTGAGGATGGCCATTCGCGAAAATGAGCCGCCCTCAGCGTAGTCGAGACGGACCGCCATCGACCCGCCCTCTCCTGACGCGGCGTGCTGCCTCTCGATCGCCCAATCCACAAACTGATGTTGCTCCGCCGCAACTGGATATTGTGGCTGATCGTGTGCCGCCGCCGCGGCCGGGTACTGGGTCGATCCATGCTGTTGCAGGATGAACTGTGCCGCTTCCAGTCCCAGAGCGATCGGGTCGTACGGTGGCGGGGAAATGGACGGATGGTCGTGCTGCGAGGCGGCGGAACTCTGGATGCCGTTCGCTCGACCCTGAGCGCTCACGAGCTCGGCTGGTTGCCGGACATGCGACAGTTGAACACACTCTGTCCCCTCCACACCCTTTTCCATCTCCATCACCGGTGAAGACGCATCTACAGTAGTCGTCGGCGGCGGTGGCAGCGTAGCATCAGGGCCTGGTTTCGGGCCAGTAGCCTCGACTTGCTGTGAGGTAGCCGGATCCTGGAGAATCGCCGCTTCTCGTTGAAGTCGGCGAAGGGCTCGCTCTCGTCGCCCTGGCTTTGCCCTCAGGCGAGGGGGCATGTCGCCCGGCGTGGGACTCGGGTCATCGTCTGGTGCCTTGTTCTCCGGCGGCGACAGGACGTTGGTGGCTCCCATTCGTGCGTCGACGGTGTCATGGCCTGCGGCAGGGTCTTGCCGGCAGGCAGCGGGATCATGGCAAATACCCCCCTGCCGTTGGAGGCGCAAAAGTGCACGCTCGCGCCGCCCTGGTCTCACTTTCCTTAGACGAGGCGGCAAGTTAGGCATCAAGGGAGGAATGGCTTCTTGGCATGCTTGCTGTGCCCGTGCTGTGTGCGGATCAATGCAACGAGAGTCGTCGGCCAGAGCAGGTGGCACTAGGACACGATGTCCATTGAGGTCAGTAGTTAGAGGAGTCGTCGAACTCGACTAACAACTGAAGTTAGATATCCACGCATCAAAGCTCGCGGCGCAAAGAGATCGTGCTCACCGTCACATTGATGCCCGTCTGCGTCGCGGTCTTTCCAGCAGTAAGTCGATTTACCACCGTTGCTTCAACGACTCTGGGATGATCGATAACGTGCCTAGTGGCATAGTTGCCTAGCTGTATCGGATTTGTTCTGGTCTGTTCGCCAAAGGCGAACACTGTCGTGGTAGACATGACGACGTGAACAATGTGAAAGTATAGGCAGGCGTTGAGGTCGGTGAGGTGAAGAGGGCAAGGCGAGAGACTCCGCCGGGAGTCGCTCTCACTTATCACTGATTAAGGATCGCATCGGTCCGATGGTTGCCGCAAATGCAGCTTCTCTTGACCGCTCTTTGATGCTGGATGGCTACGCATCACCCTTTCCCCAGCGGTATTTCTCAGGCCATCCTCTGTGCCATCTAGCTGTGACTCACTGCCCTGGATTCTAGTGCGCCAAGCCGCTTCCTTGAGGAGGGGGCGGTGAACCTGAATGCTGGATTTGGGGGTGTCGGTGATGTTCGTGTGGCGCGGGGTGTCTAGGGCCTGGGAAGTTTGACTTATACTTTTATCCATGCTATGCCAGTGCTTGTACCTTCTCCCTGTCGTATCCTCTGCTTTCTCGAATTGATTTCCTGCGTCTGGAATCTCACCTAGTAACGAAGAGGGTGTTATGTTCTTTCGGCCCTTACGCAAATTGTCCCAAGTCGCGCCACACGTCACTAGAATTCACTAGTCTCAGAGCAGTGGCAGAATCCTCTCTAATAGATTTACTGTGTGCCACAACGGTGACTGCTTGAAACAGAGGTTAATCAGTTACCCATGGATTCAGATCGATGGCCCCCGATGATGGTCGCGACAACCGCAACAAGAGGTGGCGCGCCCGACGGCTCACACCATAAATCTCGAATGCTAGGGTGATACCCACAGCAGCACCCGCACGACCTATCGTGTGAGGTCTCTGGAGCCACATCTGGCATGCTATGAATGTGGGGGTCACAATCGAATGCATCGCGAGTCATGGCAGCTTTGACTATAGCATATCAATTCGCTCTTAACTCCAGATTCTATGAAGGATATCACTTCGACTGGATAGGCTTGAGGTGAGACATGTAAATAACGGACATTGTGGTTGATTTCATACGATAGCCAAATCTCTCTGTTCCACTGTAGTAAGTACCTCTTCATTATTGCTGATCAAGACTGATATCTATCTGTTATAGCACCGTTGTCTGCATGTCGCGTAGCACCGCGTTGACGTACAATACGCTGTCAGGAAGCGCGAGTCGCCAGATGCTTGCAGTCACATTGAATGAGCAGCGCACTTCGAGGCGTCGTCGTGAGGGTCTCCATAGTCAAGGCTAGCCCTCCTTTTTCTCCTCTTGCAATGGTTATGATGTACGTGCCTTTAAATTTATGCATCAAGTTGCGCTACAAGCGTGGCTGCAAAGTGGATATTCGACGCTTTCACTTTGTGATGAGCCTGACGTATGCCAGACGATTGGAGGTAGCATCCAGAAGTATGAGCGTTTATATACGAGCCCACGGGCCACGGGATTAGAGACAGGGCCACAGATGCGCAGGTCAGAATTGGAGACCAAGGAGAATCGTGGCCAATTGACGTTCGCCGGAAACAAGCGGAACGTGCGAAGCCACACCCGCGAGCGTTGTCGACGCGTCGGATTACGACGCCGGCTGTTTTTCTGCTGCTCGCTCTCTGTCGTGCACCTGCAATCAGTGCATACTCTCTGTCTGTGATCTCACTCGATTGCGTCCAAAGGAGAACTGGAATTATCGATGCAGTCAGTGGCCCGTCTCTCGCGAAGAGGACGCCTGGGTCGACGTCGCTGTAACTCTCCGATAAGTAACAGGGGCATTTAGCAACACCCTTATGCGAAAGATCTTGTCACGAGATTCATGGAGCTGGAGATTGTTTTCGATATGAATGGAATGGTACATCACGGTGCGACAAATCGCAGAGAAAAAAACCTGAATTCGTCTACCAGTCTCGGTACAAAGTACAAGTATTTCTCCCCTCCTGAATCTACTAGATTATATTTGCAGCGGTCATGAAAGAATGATGGAAGATGAAGCATACAGGAGGGCGGAGATACGTGCCTACACTCAGTCGCTGTTACGCGTCATCGGAATCCCAGGCGGGTTCTAATCTGGTGCAGTTGTCGTAGTCAAACTCAAAAGTGAAGTCGGACGGCTCCGATGTCTCTCTCGGAGGCCATTCACCCCATGGCCGATAAATGTCAGGCCAAGGGATGGTCTGGAAGGGATAGTCCACAGTCAGATCGAACGGAACTTCCTCTGACTGCACAAACTCGATCGTACTTGCACCAGTCCTGGTCGCGCCTGGAGCTGCCGTGGATCTCTCGAGAGGGTTGGTTAATTGGATTGATTCATTGGAAGACATCTATTGACCAAAATTCAGTAATCCTTATGCAGATTCGGTCATTTCAGTTATACCCACGGAATTCGACTCTGTGTCACTATGTTTCTTTGTCTTCCTCACCGCTTGTCACGGACGGAGTCGACGCGTCTGGGGTCACCTGCGCTTTATCGGATCGATGTCTCTTTCTCGGTCCTGTTTGCGGCTCTGGCACCGGAGGCTTGTCCTCGAAGCGATAAGTGGGGTTGTATGGTCCCTCATAGTTCTCATCCTCCCGGTTTCTCTTCGATGTGAGGGAGCTAGGGCTGCGATCCCCGGAAACCTGTATGCAATACTGTTGCTCTGTAGGAAACTTCTCGAGGCCTTCCTGGTAAGGAGCAGAAGATGGGCTGCGGACATTGCATGGAGAAGGCTGTTCGGTTTCTTCTCTGACGCGCTTGTCATTGCTGGTGACGTTTGTCATCCCCACAGTCCTGGGACCTGCCTGCTCTACCTGTGTACCGTGTCTGCCCCGCGCCTGGATGACGTTGCTTATGCCTGTAAGCTGGTCTCCCGCACGCTGCGCTGCAGAATTCGCAGTACCCGCGACAGGCAGGCGGCCTTGCTCCGGAAGCATACGGCTGGGAGTGCCGCTAGCATAGGGTCTCGGGGTAACCATTGGGTGAGGAATACGGGAGGATCCCTCTGCCTTTGCATTGCCCACCGCGCCTCCTGGTTCTTGTCTCCCGCCTGGCACCGGACCAGCAGGTGTTGGCACGCCTTCGGGATGGTCCCTCGTTCGCGTAGGAGCAGGGATCTCACCCCAAACCAACGGAGTGACCCTTCTGGAGCGCCCCTCGTTGCCGAGACCCTCGTTGATGCCCAAGTCGATACTCGTTCTCGCGGCCCTACGTCCGGTACGACCGGCTGCAACACCTGCACCACCAGCAACAACCGGGCGGTCCGCAGACGTTGGGGCTCGTGTGGCCTGAAGCTTCCTGGGTGCAACGCTAGGACGCGAGGTATAGGAGAAGTCCTTTGTCTCTCCAGCAGTCGCTACTTCACTTGCTTCTTCACTCTCGCTATCGTCTGAATCGCCTTGGTACGCGGCCCGTCGCATTGCTTCTCTCATCTCTCGCACACTGAGGAACCCTGGAACGTTGTATGCTACAGCTGGGGCTGACTCAGGCGGCTCGCCCCTTCCTCTCCGAGGGAAGCCATCGATGACTCCGACTGCTCCGTCTTCAAGACGTATATGCAATCCAGAGCTTGGATTTAGGCGCGTGGGGGCGTCTACGGTCGGGATAAGGCTGATGCCCGCAAGGTGTCCGATGTAGCCCGCTGGGACCTGCGCACCGCTCATAGGTCCGCTGTAGATGCTGTACCGTTGCTGTCGACAGCGTCAGGAATGTTATGGTGGAGGAGAAATGTGGCACGTGGCATACCCGATTTGCCTCCGCCATCCTACGCGATCTGTCTAAATTTCCTCTAAAGTTGAAATCTCTTGCTGGATCTTCCCCCTCGTTCGTGGTTGTCTCGCGAGACATCGTGTCATTGCGGAATCTCTTGGGCGTCTGTTGGCGGGCAGTCAGTTATGACACGCATAAGAAGATAGTGGCGGTGGCATACTCCACTCCTTCCGTCGACCACCTGTCTGTGTTGGAGGCGTCTATCACGCCTGGTTCCATTGCTGCTCGACCCAGGCTGTGTCTCAGATGCGCGTGGTGCATCGTGGATATGCCGTACCTGTTGGAACAATATCCTCTGCGTGACTGGAGTGCCCTCGGTTGTCGCCCGGTTAACCA
>NW_006920416.1:498245-539506 GCF_000344685.1 Gloeophyllum trabeum ATCC 11539 | reverse complement strand
GGGCGTCTGTTGGCGGGCAGTCAGTTATGACACGCATAAGAAGATAGTGGCGGTGGCATACTCCACTCCTTCCGTCGACCACCTGTCTGTGTTGGAGGCGTCTATCACGCCTGGTTCCATTGCTGCTCGACCCAGGCTGTGTCTCAGATGCGCGTGGTGCATCGTGGATATGCCGTACCTGTTGGAACAATATCCTCTGCGTGACTGGAGTGCCCTCGGTTGTCGCCCGGTTAACCACGCTATGGTGGACGAGACGAGCATGCCCAGCCTGGTCCTTTGCAGATCAAGACTGCCTCGCAGGTTGAATTGACGCGTCGTCGATGTTATTGGCGGGCGGGATTGACTGGGGCACGGATGCGTATGGATCCGGACCCGCCACTGGAGGGACTTGACCGTCGAATAGCCGTTCCTTCGATTTTTTGGTCATGTTTGCCCAGGACACCAAACTAAGGCGACAGAGAGGGATGAAGAGTGCTTCACGGAGCGTGGTTGGTGGAGGAGTTTAGAGGAGTTGGTGAAAGGCGCGTCGCGAGTGGTACCGCGACTTATAGCCGTCGGCGCATTCCGGCAGGAAGGTCTTTGTTCCCTTTTTGTACCGACTCGTCGAGCAAGGGTAAAGGCCTCTTAGGATTCCCGCTCGGCAGGCATGGAAGACTCATCCTTCAAAGCACTGTCTCGTTGGATGGGTACTAATATTACTCGGATATTTCAGTCTACAATCAAGCGGCTATATCTTCAGACTATCGGGGTATTATCAATGTTATCCTTTCTTCTAGATGCCAGCTGGGCGATCGCAGTCTTGCCAAATATTCTTTCGACAAGGCGCGCAAAATCTTCGGCCATAGGCGCACCATTTCGAGACGAATCCCGACATGAGTTGGGTGGTCGTGGTGCGTGGCTCGACAAGCACCTGTTATCCTCCGCAGCGACGCGCCTACGCCTTGCCCTTGGCTTATGTGGCCCTGTAGCGTATTCACATCCTGACTTGCGAGGCCCAGCGTCACATGAGCATGGCAGGCAGACGCAAGCATCAGCCATATCAATGTCGCATTTGTGGGACACCACCGGTACTAAGAGACTGTATTCGTCCGTGGTCGGGGGAGTAGCAGGGCCGCAATCTGATAGGGTCTGGTCCCCACCATCCTGCGAGGATGTGGGATCAGTGCTTGGGCTCATCATAGACTCGGCGCATTGGGCCGTCGGGTCGAGGTGAAGCAAAGGCCATTGTCTGCGAGGATGTTCCATGTCCAGGATACAGCCATCTATCCAAGCTGGTCTCCCGTAGCCGCGGCTGGGGATTGGATGGTGTAGTCCGCGTGCTTGGACGTATCGTTTGATATTGTTGGCCATTGTAAGGTTGGTGATTTTAGTTGTTGGTCTCTGAGGACCCGGCTGATGACCAATTTAGTTCACAACCGTTGTCTAGGAGCATTTTCGAATGATACACACCTGACGCTTGCGCCTATCTAACGTTTTCTCTCCCTTAGACAGGAGCGTGGCAGACGCGTCGTTTGTGACTGCCACAGGCGCATCCAACATGAGCCGCTGCATATCCTTTTATTGATCACCAGAAATACGTTCCTCTGTCCACCCCAGGGCGGACTTAGGATCTCGGGACTGTCGCCTGCCTGCAGCGGCCAACCAACCCAGTCTGGAGGATGAAGCTTGAAGGGGTGTGGCGAGAAGGCGCGCTTGTGGCTGATGATTGTTTCTTCGGCAGACGCCGGGCCACGCTCTCGATGCATGGCTCGAGTTTTGTCACTATTATCGCGTACTTCACAGTCGCAATTTGCGGTAACACGTCGCGGGGCAGGACTGAAATGCTTCATGCGTAACTACCTACACACAATCCATTTCCCGTCTTGTCCTCCTCTAGAACCTCGCCGTCCCCACCACCTGTCTCTACTCGCGGATGAGCCCCAGCAAGCCCTTGCCTATCCACCGGGTGCCCCCGTCGCGGGGTTCACGTATCCTGGACGCAGTCAAAATGATGAGCGACCGTTGAAAGAATGAGCGGGCTGTCTGTCACGGCTTCCTGGGATAACACGTAGCAGGGCATATACCGGTCCACCAACCTATTTATGAGCAGTGATCAGAGGCCGCGGAAGGAAGAATTCGAGGGATAGAGGTATATACGCCTTGCGGCTTCGTCGCTCATGCCCTTCCGCCGTTCTTAACTTTCATATTGTGCAAAGCCAGCATACGCCCCCCGCTACACTGACACACCACCACGGATTGAGCGGTGAGGGTATCGAGAGGGCAGTTGACCGCCTTCGAGCACTCTCTTCGCCGCTCCAGTGCTTGTGGTCGTCTCGAAGCGGCCTATACCATAACAAACGGAACCGGCCCCATCGTTTTGCGAAGTGCTGGGAGTTGTTTTTTTGTCACAGGCGCGCGCTTACAGCCGCTTGCAGATCGATAGACCATCAATTCAGAAAACCACGTATAGTCGGAGTGGGTCGTAGTGGGTGCCAGGGACGTCGGAAGAAGGTAGAGAAGTCCAGCTGGTCCGATTTCTGTCTCTCGGGTACTTGAAATTGCTTGTCCGACGTGGTCCGACTGTAAATGATTTTCAGAAAGTGGGCCCATCGATCTGCAAATGGCTGTAGTTGTTCTCAGAGTCGGCTAACCCCGAGAAACGCGGAGTCTGTGAGTCACCAGCTGCAGTCGCCAGCCGTAATGATCTGAAAGGGAGGAAATCGACGGTTGCCGTCTGTGTACATAGCGCGATGAAGGGGCTAGCCATCCCCTCGAGCGGCCTTATGTACAGTGACCTTTGCGACTAGATTACTTTGAGAGGAGCAGCTCGTCGAGATCTTGCCTGACGAACATATACATAGGATGGAACTGATTGTCTCTAATCATGATGCACTTCTCCCCGGGTTTTGATAGTTGGGCTTCCCTGCGGGTCCTCTTTACGCATCCATCCTACTACGTTAGTTGTCGCCTGAAATTCATGCGTGAACCTCGGGCCCTCAATCTGATTCCAAAATGACTGGCTACAGCTCCTATTACACTGCTACAGAAGGACGGATGGATATAGGGAACTAATGCGCACACGTCGCAAGCTCCACATGGAACTTTATCATTGACATGTAATTTGTCCAGAGAGACGGCGGTCCCTGCAGCTAGCACCTACAGTAATGCCGAAAGCACCTTGTGGAATCTCCCACCTCTGCATCTCCACATTCTAGTAGGACAGATCGTAAAGGGAGGGGGGGAAGGTAACCTGCTTGGATTGACCTGGATTAAAGGAAGATGGAGTCGAAGCCTCTCAAGAGGTACGGGGGATCGTTTACAGAGGAAGGCATGGTAATGTACAGTTGCGGTATCTGTTATGAGTCAACCACTGCTCAAATGCAGTGGGGCGACTGACTTCATGCCCGGCCAAACTGCCATTATCGGAGAGGGTGCAGGACACCGACACAGCCGCCTTGTGCAGTCTATCTCGTCCAAAGCGTCCATGGTGAGCCACAGCGTATGAAACAGTGAAACAGCACTGACGCTGGATCGAGAGAAGCCCCTGCAACGGTCGCGTCATAGTTGGACCCAGAGGATAACGAGCCATCCACGCTTAGATCCGAGTAATCAAATGTCGTATACGAGAGTCCGAACCCAAACCCATACTGAGGAGCAATGTTGGCCTGTCAAGATTTATAAATGAAGGTTCACACGTCCCAAAGCTGTGATCCATACCGAGTCGAAATGGCGATAATCGATGAACGTGCCTTCGTTGTAAGGGATCTGAGTAATCGATGAGGAGCTGTGGAAGTCGATTTGGGCAGGGTAATCCCTCTGATTTGTGGCGACAGCGTAGGGCAGCCTTCCGCTACGATGAACGGTTTTCAGATAGCTGTAGGGTTCGCAGCCATATACTAGACTTACCTTGGGTTGTAATCACCCCACGATACGTCCACAAGCAATTGCCTACTCATATGAGCGCTTGACGTTACGACAGCAAGGTCGTGGCACATACCTGCTTCCTGGCCGGGTACGCCACTCCAAATCTCGCACAACATTAGCGGATGAAATTTCAATATGTCAGCCCACAACTTACCAAAGCCGTGACTGGCAGGCGACGAAAAGGGTCAGATGATCGTCAGCTACAGTCGGGGCCGATGCCTCTTACCATTAGAATGGTCAATCCATGCTTCCACGAGGACTGGGCCGACTGCGTTCACAACGCCAATGGTGTTATTGGTCAAGGCTGCAACTGCGTTGACCAAAGAATACTGGTCCAACATTAGAAAGGTCTCCTAATCTCCAAAGAAAGACTTACTTCACTGTGCCACGCGCTGAGGTTATTGCGGTCACCCGCCTTGCCTTCGACTGTGAGTGCATGTTCACCGCTATCTGCATTGATAAAGACGAGCGCAAGTGTCGCGCCGGTCGCCGCCTTGGCCGCGGCGTCGAGGTCGATATCGCTGAATGAGGAGACGACCGTGGTGTTACTCTCTTTTGATCGATTGGTTATGGCATCCACGGGCTACAAAGGGAGCCTTCACAAGATCAATTCTCGGGTATTCCAATCCACACTCACGGCGATTAGATACGGATAATTCGCGGTTCTGACAACGAACTTATAAGCTCTTCGACCTCTCACGATCATTGCTAACGCTCACCCGCTACCCCAGCCCGTGTCGAGCACGCCCTCATCGCGTGTCTGGTAAGGGCAAGTCATTAGTACATTTCGTCGGAACTATACCAACGTGTGCTCACGTATTGAACACAGACCTGTTGAACCCAGTGTCGTCGCCTTGGCAGCGGTAAGCATCCAACGCCGTCAACGTCAAGATGTGACTGCCTGACATACCTATGACCGCGATTGACCTCGGCGATGCCAGCGGCAATACGCCACTATCATTCTTGAGGAGAACGGTGGCGGCGGCGTCGATGGTCCTTATTAAGCAGACAGACAGTGAGTCCATGGCAGCATGTTTCTTGTAGTACGTGGCGCCTCGCCTCGCGTGGTCGCTTTGAACGTCAGGCCCATTCGGTCAGACTTCTAGGTTCGGGGTATTCTTGGTCTTGGCCAAGGAGATAGCTGTCAGGGTATCAGTAACGTTCATTTATGGGCTAATATGGCATTCGAAATGGCGCAGTTGCCTGACATTAACAGCGGACTCGCTGACGTTTACGGCCTCGACAGCGGAAGTCAATGTGTCTCTGAACCAGCTAGCGGAGATGAAAGAGATATGACGAAATCTTGTGAATATCAGGGGAAGGATATTCACTCCGCTACACTAGGTAATATAGGACCGGGCATCGTTACCTGCGTTATGCATGACCTTTGTTATTCAGGCAAGCATCCTGACAATGACTTACGTCGAGGCCGTGGCGAGCCAATCTACGACAGCGACGAGGTAAGCCAGAATCCGGTGAAGGGTATCTTCTGAAGTCGCCGACCTGACATAACGGCTAGGACTCTTTGATCAGGATGGTGAAATGAGCAAAGAATGCCAGACAGACAGACTCACATGCGCGGAAGCCTAGTTCGCCCTTGAGGTATTGATATAGTGTGGCGATATTCTCGCATGCATATGTTCCGTTCACTGCAACTTGTCAAGACCTTCTCGAGCTGCATCAAAAGGGAGTACTCGCCTTGGTCTCTGCAGAAACAAAAATTGGCTTAAAGTCGCGCGCAGCATACGTATATCTTTTCAAGGCTTACTGTAGCTGCACATCACTGATGCTACATTCGCTTGGACGCTGCGGAGGAACTGTGCAGGTCGATATTGGTCGCGTGATGGCATTAAAGAGGAAAATGTTCATTTCTTCGTATGGGCACTGGTTTATATACGCCCAGCAGGTGGTAGACTAACCGGTAGTGCGAACGACTTTCTCCTTCAAAATGAGATTGGCGAGGGCTGCTTCGGCCTTTCGAGAGTCGGTCAACCCTCCTTCGGACATTACCGTGTCGGGCAGCGCACCTTGGTATAGGCATCATCCACTCTTGCGAAGCTGCTGTCACAGTATATAAGAACTAGCAGTTGCATCTAGTCTGATTTCAACTTTGCGTAATGATATCACGGTGTTGAAGGATAACCATGACCGGACGACTCACCACGCTGAGCAGTCGCGAAAGGTAGGAGAGCAATGAGAGGCAACAAGAACACGGTAAGTCCCACCGGTTGAGTGAGAGCGAGAGTGCTCCGGTCTGCGGTTGGCGGTCACAGTAACGGGTTATATATATATATCGTCTCAAAAAGGCACAATATGGTCGCGGTTCACTGTTCCTACGGACAGTCGTCGTCCGATTGTCCCAATGGAAGGCTAAACATGCTCACCTGGGGACGGTCGGCTGAGCCCAAGGGCAATTCCACTGTGTGAAATCGCTCCCCCTCTCCCAACGCAAGTCTTCATGAATGACAAACCAGCCTTAGTTAAGCTTTGCTGCGACGGCATCGCGGCATACTGACTCAAGGCTCTCCGGTGTCGCGGGTTGGCGTAATTTGTCTGTGGCGCAGAGTGAAGAAGGGGCTGGCACAGCGGAGTTGAAATCCGCGTAAGAAAGATGCGCGTGCAACGACTGTCCAAGGCAATCGCCAGTGTTACAAGGTTACATCCCACGGGACGCACCTGAACGGATATCACGACGTCGGTGCAACGATTCTGAGTGCACCTCAGGACCGTCGGATACATGGTGATACCAAATATTGTGAGGTCACCTGCAGATGGAAGAAGTGTTTCGGACCCGACGCAGAAGCTGGGGCTGTGAGAGTTGTGCCTGAGGAACACCAGCTTCTGGGCTGCAATATTTCTGTGGAATGTGGCTGAGGAACCATCTGCGGGACCAACAAGCAGCGATACATGGCGAAGACAGCGACAGAGAACATATACTTCGCGAGAACGACGGCTGCATTGTCCAATAACTGCTACAGACGAGCATAGTGTATATGTCAGCTCTCAACGATAGAAGTCCCGCTCTTGTCCACGGACAGCTTGATTCTATCGCCTTTGTCAAGGTCTTTGAACTGAGGGGGTCTTCGAGTCAGATATCGCAAGGCACAATCACGACGAAGCCCACCGTCAATTCCCTCGTGCGATGCAGTCCTTCGATTTCGTCGATCCTGTCACGAACATCGTCAAGCAGCTCGTCAAACCCTTCTTGCTCGACTACGTCGCATGCGGCGTGCAGGATAAGTTCAGAGTCGGGGCGGACGTCGTGGTGGACCTGCTGATTGTTCACCAACCCGCAGAACGAGGACAGTGAAATGGACTTACATCGATGGCGATGATATTTGCTCGGTCCAAGTCTGTCACGTAATTCAGGACCATCAGACGGAAGAGGGAGAACCCACGCACCTTCCATGAAATCTGCTCTAGTCATAATCTCTCTGCATTTCCACTGGACAAAGCGAATCAGAGAAAGGCGTGAAAATGACTGAAATCCTACTTACATAAGGTATGGAAGGCAATGGGATATTATCTCCTACTTGTTCCCCGGCGGCGAGCTTTTCTGCTCGTTCCCGCTCTTGTTCACGTCTCAGCTTCACGAACTCTCTTAACAGAAGCCATGTACAAGAGCTCCATTTTTGCTACACCATTGTTCAATGCCTGCACCGATATCAGGCAAGACAACCCTGCAGCGGCGCACCTCATCCATGACGTCGTCGTCGCAATCAGGGATGAGCCCAATCTGACTCAACAGCCAAGCCTTCTCGACGTCTTTCAGGTGATTAGCCGCGCCGAGCATGTCCCGAGCCCGCGAGACTTTGTTCAGGTACGAGAGGCGTCCGCCGATGATCCCCAGTGCCTCGCGCACGACCTTCTCGCCTGGCGACGGCTGCTTCGCGTCCATGCGCATTTTGGTTGAAGCACGCAGGGCCTCGCGTTGATCTAGGTCGTAGATAGAAAGCACCTGGCGAATAATGAGTAACGGACTGTTAATTGGGGGAGTCTGCGCCCTATACTGCTAACCTGCATACGACTGCCCGATTTTCCTACCAAACTGTTAGTGCTATATCATGAAATATTCAGTCATGCTCACTCAGCACTTGGTAAGGCCAGAAGTCGTCACTACGTACAAGTTAGTAAAATGTCGACCTAGATCAGTCAGGTAACCAACCTAGTGAAAACAACGGTAAGGATGCCTTTAAAAAGTCAGCTACGAGAAATAACGTCAGGGAGACGGGCCGCATATAGGCACCCACCACTCGCAGCCCACGACTCGGCGTGTTGTTGCAAAAGCAAAAGCATATTCCTGCCCTCCTCGTCGTTGTGGAAAAAGTGGATATTATTGAAGACAAGCACCAGTGGCTTCCTTCTCTTCTCCGAGCATCGGAGCGCGACCTTTTCGACCTTATTCATCGCTGGGAAAGGCTGTCAGACCGTCCTCGGCCCCGCCATGGCGCATATACTCACCTCTCTCAATGTCCAATGCCGGTCCGCCTAGCATACATCATGTAAGAAACATCTGATGCAACGCTATTAACAGGATAAACCTTCTCGCGGGTCTCTCCGCTGGAATAACCCAGTCTGCGAGTCCTCGTAGAATTCGAAGTTCAGCGCTTTGCCCAGGCGAAGGCGGAACACCTCCAGATCTGGATGGGCATCGCAGAACGCGACACCATCCGCCTGTATAGTCTGGATAGCGTCAAATATCATCGTAGTCTTACCCACACCCTGCCATATCGCACGCACACAGTCAGTCATTGTCACCACACAGAACCGCGTCAATCCAACCTTAGGGCCGAGCAAGACGAAATAATGTCCAGTCTCCCTACCCTTGATCACGCGGTCGATGAGGTCCTGCTCTTTCCGGCGCATATGCTCCGTCCAGGGCACGTCATTGTCGACCTCGAACTCGTCGTACGGAATGGGGCGCTCAGCGCTGCGTTTCCCGTGGTTCGCGAGCTCGAGCGCGGGGTCGTACCCCGCAGAGAACGCCTTCTCGATCTGGTGTTAGAGTCCGCAGTCAGGCGGGCTAGCTCGCTAACGTAAGACGAATTTGGAGACCCGAGCATACCTTGTCGAGCACGTTCTTCTTGTACCAGGATACGTACGCCACCCCGCCGACAAAGACTAAGAAGCAGAGGAGTAAATGAGACGCACCGCATAAGACAGCAACGAAGCACCAGAGTGCGAGACAAGGACAACGGGGGAGTAAGAACCTGATGGTTCCTCGCTGGCTTTTGCCCTCCGCGCGCATCGTCTCCCCCTTTCGCGACAGCATAGACCATGCACTGACCTATCATCAACCCCACCATAGTCGTAATCGCCGCGTCCCGCAAGCCCGAGCTCGAGAACGATGGGAGCTGCGGGCCAATGTTGATCGGCTGGAACACACCCGCGTCGGCTTCGACATGCTTTTCGCTCGTCTCTGGGTCCCGTGTAATCCTCAGGCGCGGTCGTCGCGGTGCTCTGCGACCAGTGGTACTCGCGAACCGCGCATAGCTGGGGCTTCGATAGTTATCGTTCCGCAGAGCCGCTGTAAGCTCAGACCTCAAGCTCTTCGTGGTGAATTCAGCCCGCTGGATATGTCGCACCAAAGGAGATATGCGTGCAACGGAAAGCATAGCGACCGAGTGGGCTCGGAGGACGTGCAGAACGATGTCGGGACATCCTGCGCCACGCTGGCCTCGGACGCGACGCGGCGGCACAGCCATTGTGGATCTTGGCGGACGCCACAGACAGATGTGTCACGTGACTTACCCGTGGGAGGTGTGGCGTGTGTGGCACGAACATCCACTGCACTAAAAGTCCTGTCAGTCGGTCTTGTGCCACATATTTCTTGCAGTTATATGAGTCTAAGAATTCCAACTCTCGCCTCAACCAGCTCCGGCTCTGGTAGAGCCAGCAAGTGGCGTCGCTTAGATCAAGAGGACGTGGACGATCCTCAGCTTTGTCCTACCCGCGTGGTAATATGGTCTTCTTATCCCGAATCTTTTAATTTCTGACGGGTACAATTACTCCCCTTGGCAGTTATTCAACGCATTCGTGACGAGCCCCAGCACCACCGAGGAACAATTACACAAAGCCCTTGCCGCCATGGATGACCTACCACCGTGCCCACCGCTCATCTCGGAGAGGCAGTACCTACAGTTTGTGGTGGATGTCCTTTGTACCGTACGTCCCCTCAATATATATACCGTGATGCCACACACAGAACTGATTTTGCGTTGGTAGCATTGTGGCGGGGGAGGGCCACAGTTCAGGTTTTATGAAACGTTCACGCGGGTTTGCTTTAATTGCTTTGCGAATGAGGAGTTGTACGTGGATGTTGCTCTATCAACCCGGGGTGTCGGGGAAGTTGACTATTTCTTGATTCACGAGATACACCAACGCTAGCAAGATACAGTCCTGCCTGATGAAGGGTACGCTTTACCCAGACCTTGCCCTTGAAGATTACGTCCCGCACATATACCTGCCTGCTAGCCTTAATGGAGAACGTGAGTTAATCAACGAATGGGCAATTATACCATGGAATAGAATCACCTGCCCATGTCTTAACAGATTCCGATGGCCTGACACTTGTCCCTACGGAAGCACTTAACGAGTTTGCGACGTATTTCAATAACAGGGTGCTTTCAGGAAGAAAAGAGGAACTAGATGCCTCCCTTGCGTTCGGTCGGGAGCAGATGACCTTGATGGCAAGAGCATGTATCAATTGTTCTTCCCCCCTTTGCCTTGCATTGACATCGGCTGGGTAACGATATTATAGCATACCGAGGCGACGAGGCAGTGGTTCTGTAACTACGTCAGATCCCGGCATCCACATGCTGAAGACTCAGCGCATCAGGGAGAGAGGAAAGATTGCAGACCGGAGGAGGCCATGGAGAAGGGAGAGTAAGGCAGTCGTCACTACTTCTGCTGTCACCATGAATGGGATCTGTATTTGTATTTCGTCGGGTTTTTTCTTTTTCTTTCTTTTTTTTTCGTGGAGCGGTGGCCCCTTCTGAGCAGATACCGGCCCTACGCCGCCGACATAGTCGTCGGTTACGGGCCCGCTGTTCGTCGGTTTTGTCCAGCTATGATCGTTTGATACAACGTTCATGCGACCGACTTACCGTTGTGCGACCCAGCTAGTGCAATTTTTGCTGCGAGTGAGTTCAGATGACTCTGAGCCAAGCCTAGTCAATTGTTATCTCCAGAGCGCTTGAGAAAGTGTAGACTAGTGGCGTTTCCGAGTCCAGTCAATAATGGAAGTACCGACTCGGAGAAGGATCGAAGAGCCAGCAGCCAATCACAATGGCTGCTATACTAGTACACGTGGAATAAAGCGGTGATCTGAGATAGGCGCAACCAAGTCTTCCCCCGACTCGCAATGGATCGTCTGCGTTACAATAAGGCACAATAAGGCATATAAGTAGCCCGTGTTGAACGAGTCATTTCATTTCAATCACGATCCCGTATGTTAGACTAGGCACGCATATATATACGGGCGACTGTGTTTTCCCAGTCTCGCCATAACCAAACACTCGACCTGGAGTCGGTAAGCATCTGCGGCAAGGCAGCTCGATCGACGATAGTGAAACCCTCCCGTAACAGACCACAGCATCCACATTCGTATCTCAGACCAATTGACAATGTCCTCGAGCCAGTCCCAGACCAAGACGAAGGGGAAAAAGGAGCCAGTCTCGGACTACGAGTTCCTCAAAGCCTGGGGTGGCTGGCACCAATTCATGCTATCGTACAGCCTAAAGCCTTGGGACGACGACGACGTCCAGGAGGCAAAGGAGATCATCAGGCGGCTGAAGGCGAACCAAGAAGAAGAATGAGAGGGCGAGTTTCGGTAAGAACTCTAACACTGATCCTAGGGTTAGATCGAGAGTTGACGTGTAGACAGTCCTTTCCGCCACTTGCCTTGGATTGCTGAGGTTGACGAGCGAAGTCTACATGCAGTGTGCTGTCGGGCGGGCCCCGTACCGAGTCGAGCCATCTCATATTTATCTGTTACCGCTGGTTCGGAAACATTGATGCAGAGACCTTGCATGTTCTTTGTGAGGCGCTGACCAAACCGAGGTAGAGTGCCATCGCAGTAAAGCCAAACAAGCCTGTGCAGCTGAGAGTAAATAAACACTGACCGTTTTGGGTGGACACTCCAGCTATCATGACATACACCAATAACGGACCCAAGATGGCTGATTGCATGACGAGCCTGAATCAGGTGTGAGCGCGAACCAGTTACAAGGTAGCCAAACAAGCTGCCACGTCCTGGGTCGCCATAAGATTGCCACCGACATGATATCGGCTTCGTCGGATATCTCGAGAGCCTGTCCTCCTGGAAGCAAATCGGGACAGCGCCAGAGTCCCTAAGCAAGTAAACGGGTCTCAGCAAGTTTCTAGAAGTACGCACCAGTGTGCTGGCAATACCTTGGGCGCTATTCGTAAACGTCTCCGGAGGAGTATACCCACAGCTGTAGCGAAAGTTCGCATTCCGGGCCGGCATCGCCTCCTAACATGTTGAATGACGAATCTCCAGTAGGACTTCCGAATGCTGATATGGGGCCCCATGTGGGCGCGTAAGAATGCACAATCACCAGAACCAGCCAGCGTACCCATTCTGACGGTGAGGAAAAGCATCGGCTTCGTCGGAAAGCCTGCGAGTTCGCCATCATCTTCTCATACTACTTAGGACCCGTGAAAGGTGGCGTTGTGGGCGCATCTGCCAGTGTAACACCCAAACTCATCCGGCGGTGATGGACCTGCAGTGACATATGTATTGCTCTTTGAACTTCCTATGTTCTTCCCCTAGATATAACGATTAGAACAGGCGCCTAAGAATCAGGACGCACTGCTCTCCAACCAAATGCGGAGGACGAGCGTCTATCAAGCAGGAGTGGGTGACTCACATGTCAACAACCAGAAGCCCAGCTTTATCTCCATTTGCCCTTGGATGCAGTGATTCCTGGGCATAGGGCATCGCGGTGGGCGCTCAGGGTGATCATTTGGACCTGACATTCACATTGAACGGCGTATGTGTGAGATCAGACGACAAGAATGATCGGTGGAGGCGATGTCACTGGAAATACTAACCGTTTCTTGCGCCGCACAGGCGCTTTCGAGTGACCCATGCCGGGAAAATGTCGACGATATACCCCAGTCACGACACAAGCATGATCCGCGCCGCTCGAAGGATAGGATACATACACTGACCTTCACCGAGAATGCCCACTGGCGTGCTCTCCGGTCCGAGGTACCAGCATAAGAAGGATAAGGTTATGATCTCCTTTCTGCTCACTTACGCGGGTATCCTCAGTTCTGATGACGTTTCTCAAGTCCCTGAGAGTGTTCACAGCGCCTAAGAGAGCTTCTTGTCGGCCTCAAGGATAGCCTCGCGCTGCCTTACACGCCGATCCTTGGTGTACTGAGCGAGGCACGGCAGGACACATATCCTGTCCAAAGAAAACAGACCATTATGCGCAACTACGGTCAGATGTCAGCACAGTGAGCTCAGATTGAGGTGATGGACAAAGTATAGACCTTAACCCAGCCCTGTATCACCAAGTCCGAAGTCGCGACGAACCCTGGACATGACGTCCGCAGGGTCGCCAGGCGCTCATCTGTTATTGCCCACCGTGAATTCTGAGAAACCAGGAGAGGTCTGATCCACGCTGCGAGCTTACTGACGCAATCCAAGCAGTTTAATCAATAGCAAAACAAGCTCGAGAGTGTGCCGTTATCGCCGACCGCATGTCGCCGCCGGTACAGTCTGCTTTATTTCAATAGGAGCGCTCGTACGTACGTCGGATTGACGCAGTACGGGCGAGGATTCGGTTTCTCGGACAATAGGTACTTCCGTATGGTGAGACGAGCCCACGCTGTTGAACATGAAGCCAGCCATGGATGGAACCATGGAGAATAATGCAGAAGTCCCAGAGTTGTCTCTTCTGGCAGTTGGTTGGACAATCCTCAAGACTCCGTCAGGCTGGGAGCGTAGGCCGTTGAAAGCTGGAATAAGTTATAATTCAACGAGACATGGCACAACCAGCCCCGAGTTGTTAGAGTGACGCATTTCCAAGCCGTCAATCGGGGTAAAAAGAAGGACAAGGGCATATGGCGGAACGAGGGCGGGCGCCCACACCATCTCACTTCAATTCGATAGGAGGACAGGAGCGCCGGTACGTACATCGGAGTGACGTATTGTGGACAAGGATAGGGTTACTTGTATAGCAGCCGCGCCCGTATAGTAGACGCAGGTAGTCCTCGGAATTGGCATCGGCTTCGTCTGTAGGTAAGCAGCGGGAACAGGAAAACCGGGGAATTTCAGCATACGTAGCGTAGTGTCTCGGAACGATAGTTGATAGCCTCATTCTATGAAGGACTTCGCACTCACAGAGCCCGTGCAGGAAAGCATGTTTGACGGAACAACCAAGAGTGGAACATCGTAGACACGCTTTGAACCCCTAGCAAGAAAACTAAGCGCAAAGATGGTAGCCCTCGATGCCCGCGGAGTGCTCTTACACGACAATGCAGGAGATGAGAGTACAAAGGTAAGGTCGAAAGGCACGGTGGGAGAACCGCATGCAACCGGGTAGTCTGGTAGGAAAACAAGGGTAACGATCATTCCGGCGATTGATGCTGCCTATCCATAATTCCTGAGACGCAGACTTCCCCGCGTTTTCCGTGCGGTTGCGGCAGACGACACAGGACAGGGTATGAACGATATTTCGGTTAGTCCCGTATCGTTGCTGAACCTCGTGTCCTTTCCGTCTCTTCATGCAACACTTCTCGAGTACAAAGAATGTGAACACGTATCCTCGAGATAGGTGCTGCGAACTGGTACCTCACCGAGGGTTCCTTCGTCGCGGGTCTTGTCTCGTGCAACAAAACATCGACGCTGTGCCATTTCTGGTTTACAGAGACCGTGCGGCTGGCTCCGCTCGCACATCGCCGTACGAAGAACAAAGTTCGGCAAGTCTGGAGCGGCCTATTGTGGGTGTACACTGAAGCTAAGACGCGGCAGGATACGAAGGAAGTGGACCTATTGCATGAGGTGACAGTAGTGGTTCGTGTAGCCGCATGATACACATGAGTCGCCCAACTCGCGTGCGGGTGAAGATCATCCGGGCATCGCAGATGAAGTCTTACGGTAGAGCTGCTCGCTGAATAGTCCAAGAAAGAATAGAGGAACAGGTACAGTCCTGCCGCACGACAGGGACTCGAGGGAATCTCATAAGGAACGATCGCCCGAGAACATTATGCAGGTACAGCACCTTCGTGGCAAACATCGATCCTGTCATCCCGGAGGAACCGTCCACTGAGGACCATCCCAGCCTAAGACGAAGTGAAAGGAACGTGCGCCCTTTCAATATATCCTCCCACAGGCCGAGAGACTTGGACCAGATACCCCGCGGTAAATCGGCACGGAAGTCTGACCGTTCGTAGAGGTCGCATCGATACCGAAGCTGCTGAGCAAGCTCTTCCTCCAGATCTCACGTTATTACGTAAGCGATATCGGCAGAGATAGTTCTCGTTGTGGTTCCGGCGGGGGGAACAGCAGCGGGAGACGTCTTGGAGCTCGACCAATGTGGCCCGAAGACGTCTAGAACATCGGGACCGCCTTAGCTCCATGCCATTTAGCTCTCGAGGAGCCGTGGCGGAGCATGATCATGAAGGTGCCTGGCTTGACGTTTCTGGATTTGTCCTGATCTAATCTCGGTGCCGGTCCGCACGGACGCAAAATTGCTGGGACTCCACGGCGGGTGGGTTGACTTGCGACTATGGGCTATCAGATAGGAGGTCGGTGTAGATCAGCAGTTAGGAGAAGGGCGTCTGTGGTGTCGAGTATTGTTCAACCTTCGAGTACCTCAGATGCTATGTTCCGAGGCAGCTGTGATAGATGGGAACTAGAGAAAGACAGTCGTGGATGCAGAAGCGCTCTCGCAAGAAACGAGAAGCCCTGTCCGCCAGATAAGTCTAAAGCCGCAGGTTTTGATACTGAACGCTCTGTTTTCAGGCCCATCGATAGCATCAGTGCATGTCAGCTGACGTCGGAGGTACGGGTATAGGGGACGGACCTCCATCGCAGAGGTCGACGGGACTAGCGAGTAGCGCGAAGAACGTGGATCCGAGGCGAACAAGGCAAGAATGGGAAAGAGGCAAACATAGACCAGATTGAAGCAAAGGACTAATCGAAATAGACCGGACCTGTCCCATGGCTGATTTCCCGAGAATAGACAGTGTTCAGATGTTCTAACGTAGTCCATGCATCATTGAGCTTGAAGTCCACAATGCGTAGAATCAGACGAAGTATCTGACGCATGATCAAGACGTCGCTCCAGTGGAGGTCAGTCGAAGCCACTGCGAGCGCTGGAGCAGTGGCGCATCGCATTTTTGTCGACAACGGCATATACCGTTTCTTTCTGAGACAAGCATCGTTCTCACCTCTCACTACGTCAGTGAAATCTCCTGCTCGAGAGACAAGCTGAGACAAGCCTCAAATGGGACGTTCACCCGACGTCATTGATATGTTTCTGTCAACTGGATGCGATACGCAGTGCTAAGCAGCCGCAAGAGATGCAGAAGATGCCCCACAATTCCTCCGATGTGGCTTCACGAGACAATTGCGCTATGTATATCTTGAGACTGTAATCCAAAGGACCACAGGCCTGTGGTCGCTGCTAATGCTGGCCGAGATCAGTTATCGAGGCCAGCAATCCCAAGACCTTTCAAATAGCAATATCGATGGAACTATGTGCCGGTTAGTACACATCGCCTCTCGCAGTAAGTCCGGAATATCACGCACCGGGCGGAAGCCCATAGAAGTGTATGGCGATGGTTCTTGCTTGTTTCGGGCAGTATGCATCCACGAGTGTCCGGGTATCAAGGAAGCGCTGCTCGCGCATATGTATGTACCGTCATTGTACGGGCAGCGTTGTCTGTGTCGGGCTCGGGCGGTACCTTCGGTTGTCAGAAGCAAGTAAGATAGATGGTCTTCGGGACTGTGAGGCCCTCTTCGCCATCCAACAATCTGAGCTCGACAGTTGGTGATGTAGTGCCACACCCAGGCCTCGAGGCAACCCTGAGCACAATCAGCAGGCGCATCACAGACGACGGTCGCCGTGAACACCAGAACAGTCAGCTGTGTCAGTCAAGATGGCAATTCTTAATTTCAGCAAGCACAGTATGCATCGCAGTCGCAGAGGATGTACCTTGACAGAAAACGTGTATCAAAACGCGTCCACAACAGCTTGGGGAATGATCATACGAGGGTTCCGTGAAATACGAAACCCATGACATATGGTGTCGTACGTTCCATTCGCGGGAGAGAATGCGCAGGAAATGCTCGGGCACACCGCCACCTGATCCCATCGTTGAACTCGTCGGACCGGCGGCTCGTCTGATGAACCAGCGGCGCTAGAGGACGAACCGCCAGATCAGAGGAGATCCAAGCCTGAGTGGGACAGCGGACGCCATCAACATATCGGCGCTAACGACTTACATGCTCGGATGCATGGGCAGAAATCCCGGAAGCTCATTGCCTTCCGCCTGAATCCACGAAGTCTACTAAGTATTCGATACAGCACCGTCAGTCCCAGTCACAGCTCGTGCAGACACCTCGGATAGCCGATTACCTTCAAATTCTATCTCATGCACCGTCTTCTATTGTGATTACAAGGCAGACGCTTGTTCCAGGTGCAAGCGCGCAAAGCAAAGATTGATCTTGATCAGAAGCGCCAACAGTCCAGCGGGCGCTAAATAAGGTTTTAGGCTGGCAAACGGTATCATGAGCGCATGCGCAGGTTGAGTTCTCATTGCATCATGGGCTGCGAGGAGACCATGCCACGCAAATTCTGAGTAGGTCTAGAATGCACTCCAAGCCTCTACTTACCTTCGGAATCTACAGGGGCCCACTGTGTCCCAGTGGTCAGTAACATCCCGGGGAAGCCCCAAGACCTACGCATGCACTGCTTAACTTCCAAATTACCTTTGCTCCATCGCGCAGTGACAGTCAGCACCCGTAATACCACGACGAGCTTGGCGTTCGCGCCACCACTCCAGGGTGTCCCGAATACCAACCATAAGAGCAGTACGCAGGCAATGACGCCTTGTTCTCATTTTGGCTGTAAGTTTATATGTCCTTGTAAGTTACGCCTTGGAATTCTCGAGATATACCCGGCGGTTTCGGGCAGAGCCTCGGAGCACCCCATTAATCCTGGCTCGGAGAACGTTCTTTGACCTCCTAGGCCAGAGGTGACGACCTATCTGCGAGACGACACGACGGGTGGCGATACGTGTCTAGTCTCTGCCCTTTATCCAGCCTAACCATCTCGTTCAACAATCCAAACTTGAACACAGCACCGCGATTGTTGCCTGAGTGGCGTCATTTCTTTCGGGAACAACCGCTGCATCCATCCATCCATCAGCATTCTCAGATCCCGAAGAACAAGACCAAGAACGCGAACAAGAACAGACCCAGAACAGGCACCGAGGAGCACAAGGGAACGCGAAGAAAGCAGTGCATGAATTGCAAAAGCGAGAGGTTAATGCTCGAGCGAAGGTACCCTTTCCGGGTAGCACTCACATGCCCAGGTCGAACGTGCTTCCTTTGAACCCATGAACACTTAGCATCTGTTCCGTCCCGGGGTCATTGATAGCAGAACAACTCGGCGGAGCGGAAGGCGGCGGCTTTGTGTTAAACGATAAAGGGAGATTGGCGGGAGGCAGTAGTGCTGTACATAGTTGGTACCCTTTCAACACAGATAGCTTAGGGAGCGATCTCGGACGAAAGCTGTGCTTGATCCAAGAATCGAGTGGTCGTCTACAATTGGGAGGACTACAGCCAGCGTTATCGGGTCGTCGCTGCACCTACCTGATGAGTCTATGATTATCTGTTGCGCTGGATGGACGTCGGACGCTCGTGATACTGAACGCCAAAGGCGCAGCGCGCCCCTAATATGCGGGGCAGTTCTACCTGCATGATGCATCGATGGCTTGCCTTGACCCGCGTCACGCACGGCGAATCTCGCTGCAGCAGTCCCTACGCCCGCGACCAATGACTGCCCAGAATCGATTCAGCCAGACGGATGCGCCCGGTATATTTCCGTTATAGACGAACCTCGAGGCACAGCTAAAGTTAAGTTCCAGCCCAATCAAAGTGTACAGGTCCCAGTTCCAGGTTTCGCTGGCAAGATCCCAGAACGTCTATGTTATGAATCCATCTGTCGATCCCTGATCCATCATGGCAGTAGGCACTCTAAGCCCGTAGCGTAGATTGGGGCAAGCCGGGTAGATAGGGAAGAAGCGAAACACGCTCTCGGCGCTCCAGTCGCAATTCAATATGCAGTGTGTCTTCAAGTTCATAGATGCGTGGATAGCAACAGGGACAGCAGTCATCCAGCAATTCTCTGTATTGGAGTCCCGGCACAGCACACCGTTGTATGAAAGCGGCGGCTGCGGTGAACGGATAACACGAGATGAAATGAAAGGAAACGGAGAATGAAGGATGGAGAACGCTGACCATAGACGCGGTATATTTAGACAGGGAGGCATGTGACCGCACTCGGGACGGACGGGGATATACTTGGATATTCACTTGTGGGGCCGGGAAGTAGGTCGTTGTAGGTCCATCCGTGCCAGTTTGCCAAACTAATGGAGAGACCAAGCACCCGAGAAACTCGCCGACGTAGGCCATTGGCAACACCGGGCACTGGCAGGACTGATCCGCATGCTTACAAGTAAGCGCGAGGTGGATACTGAGCACAGGAGGCAGGAACGAACTCGCCATTGGCATGCATAGCCTGCGCGAAAACTTCATTGTCGTGTCATAAAAACACACAGTGAATCTGTGTGCCCAGGAAACAACCAGGAAATCTATGACGCAGACGAAAATAACACACCGTTTGGTCGTTGCGCGGAATGCTATGGAGGAAAACGCGCGACATGCTGGCGTGTTAGATGGTCTGTGAATGTAAGAGAGAGTCCGAGGGAGATCGGTGCACCTGATCTCGTCTTGTGAAGACCAGCAGCGACCGTGGAATCCGACGCGCCGTAGATCTTGCCACGGACGCTCGGAAGCCTTCGATCTGCACGGCGCTGAAACCTCTGCGGCAGCCTGTATTGCATGCGCTATGTATACAGCACGAACGGGAGAAGGATCGACACTGTAAGCAAGCCCGCGGGATGAAGATCCGGATGGCAAAGGAAGAACAGGACTAGGTTGAAGGGTGCCTTCGAGATGTGAAGGCAAGTAAGGTTGCGGTAGATATACGATACGAACCTGTCCTCGGATGGCACTATCACCTGAATGGATTGTGTGCGAGTTCCGAGCGGTCAATGGGAACTGATCGATCTGCTGGTTCTGCCGAGAGCGTATTTGCAGGACGTCAAGTGCATTTGGCCGTTGGCTGGCAAAGTATAGGAGCTCCATGATAGCCAAGTACGGGACGCAGGAGCGTATACAGCGGATGTATCAAGTGGACGTGAGGAACTGAATGGATGAAACCGAGCGATCAGTACGGGAGATATCATAGCAATTACCAAGTTTGGCATTTCCCGAAGTGCGCGACTGGGTGGCAAGTGCAAAGCGGCTCGGTGTGGAATGTCGCCGTGCCACACGCGACATCAACAAGGCGAAGATCTCAGAACGAGAGTGGCAGACTGTGGCAGCGACACCGACAGGAGGCCGTGCAGTGCGGCGCGCCTGGTTCGGGCTGGGTGGCACGCCGGGGGCACTCTGGTTCGCCCGATACGGTATCCATACGGGCGGATCTGCCGCACTGGATCTTGGGGAGCTCGGGCCGCAGGCGTGGACAAACCTGAGTCAGCAAACCGCACGCTAAACTGGCAGGAGTCTCTTGACCCGACAACGATACCCCGCTTTCAAGGTGGCAGTGGCACAAGTCGCCATACTCGCAGACACTGCCTGGATCGGATTGGTATGTGCCGATACATCACCCCGATGCAAAACTTACCGGCGCCTGTGCCATCCGTAGGGATACAGTCGACTCTGTCTTAACCCATAACGGGTCGTGGAACCCAAAAGTTATGGGTTTCTGCAGACTATGGGTTACCAGAATGTGTGACATTGTGTGACTACCTAGTAAGCGTGACAGACAGCCTATCCGGTATAGGCCGGACGTCGTCTATGACAACGTTTAGATACGGAATCTTAAGTCCGGTATGGGTTATCTTCTGAAATACCACGAGAACCAAAAATAAAGGGTCCAGATGGTTCAGATTCTCGTGGGAAGGAGACCTGTACCTTCCTAATATAGGTTGTTTTATGGGTTATGACCCTCCAAAAAGCTATGGGTTATGGGATACGACAGACTTATGGGTTTTTACTATCTACCATGTTGGTGGAAGCCAAAAACCTATGGGTTATTACAGGTTATGGGTTATGACAGGTATGGGTTAAGACAGAGTCGACTGTATAACATCGCGTCGCTGCTGTCTCCTGTGTCGCCTCGTCTCCTCTTTCCATCCGTCTGTGGCGCGCGTCGCACTCCCTGCTTGCCGTCTTCTACGTACACCGGCAACTTCCCCGGGCATTACCTATCTGTTCAAGCGCAAGCGAGTGTTCTCTGATCAAATCCGCCAGGGACCCTCGTTGACTGCTGGACGCTGCAGAATCCCATAAAGAGGCTTTAGTCGCACGGTAAGTTTTGCGGTTATTTTCGATCGGTGCCTGCGCACGGACGGGGAAACCAATGATACGGTTGCGCATAAATCCGTTTATGGAAGTGCACCCCCTGTTAAACCAACATTTTTCTGATGGAGGCCGGTGGCTCGTTGTGTGTGGGTGCTGATGGCAAGTGGCTCCCCGGACGCGGCGTGGCAGATATATTGGAATAAGTTCCGAGAAGTTCTGGCAGCGTGTTTGCCGTGCTGGCATCGAATAATCTTCACGCTATCCCATGCTTCAGGGCCTTCTGCTTCGCTAACACATCCTTACTCTATATATACGGTCGCTGACTCTCCGTTCCACAGCCCTCTATTGACGCCTTCCCACCCGTTTCCGACAAGTCCGATTTTCCCTAGAACATGGCTGCCGTCCACGGTCCCGTCATCGCAGCCCATCCGTCGCCGTTCAGGTCGTCCCACCCGACGCTCTCCCGCTCGACGTCTGCCGCCATCAAGGTGAACCCGGCCATCCACGCATCGACGAGCATCAGCCACCCATCGAACCCGCCGGCACAAACCAATCCGAGCAGTAGCAAGGTAAGCACAAAATGAACCGCTCGTACAAGGCCGGTTGTTGACCATCATCTAGCCAACCCCTGCAGACCCGTTTTACGGCCACGAGTCGACCGCCAAGTTATGTGCGCGGTTCGTCACGCACTTGTTTGCCTGCCCCGACTACCCGCCACCGTCGACGACGACGTCGCCCTCGACGCCCTCGCCCCCGCTGGCGAATTTTATCGCCTACGCCCTCCACCGCACCCGACTACACTCCTCTGTCACATTCGCCGCGCTCTACCTTCTCCAACGCCTAAAAGCCCGCTTTCCTGCCGCTCGCGGCTCCTCGGGCCACCGACTCTTCATTTCTGCGTTCATGATCGCGTCCAAGGTTATCTGCGACGACACGTATTCGAACAAGTCGTGGTGTATAGTGGGTCAGGGTATGTTTGCGTTGCGAGAGATCAATCAGATGGAGAGGGAAATGTGCAGCTACCTCGAGTGGGAATTGAACGTCGAGCCTTCCCTGCTCAAGGAGTTCGAAGCCAAGGTGAAGAAGGACTTCGCTGGTGCGGGACCCTACCCGACCTACACCGTGCCGCCACCCCTCTCGTCGCAGCCAGCGCAGCCCGTCGTCCCCGACGTCAACGCACCGCCGCTTCCCCCCTTCATCCACGAATCCAGTCGGAAACCCTCTTCCCCCAAGCCGTCGTCGAACCCGCTGCCGCCACCACCCGTCCCCGTCCCCACCCCCTACGAGAAACCATACCCTACCACCCCACCGCTCACCCCCGACACGCCCTCTTCCATGTACTCCGACTCGTCCTCGCCCATGTCCTCCTCGCCGCCGACGCCGCCGGATGGCGGCGATATCATCATCGACCGCAAGCTGCAGCTTGTCTCCGACGCGAGCGACAAGATCCGCACGGCCGACGTCGTCAAGGCCCTACCGAAGTCGAAGATCGGGCGCGAGGCATTCGCGTTCGCCGCGCCGGCGGTCTGGTAGGCGCGCGGGGCTCTGTCTTGGGGGTGCTGCTATCTCGGGCACGTCTGCTGTCAACGTTTTGGGCTTACTTTCAGGCTGTTCTTTTGCTTCCTCTCCAGCATTATCATTGTCTGCTATCATGGGCTCGACTGTTTGCCTGTCGATATCTATACGCTATGGCCACCCGGCAGTCTCGATGGCTCCCCCGGCGGCTCCCTAATAGACTAGCCAGGCGCCGTATTATCCTGGCGCCTCTGCATCGCATCGTTCCCCACAACTGGACTGATTTATTATTTTCATTCTCCCTCTCTCTTGTGTCATCGTCGCATATCATCTTCTCGTGCATTTCTCCTTCACTGTCATCTCACTGTCAAATGCTCGGCTCCTCACGCACATGTACTTTTACCATTGTTAATTATGCTCGCGTATGCCATGGGCCCATGATACCGTCACGTAGTAGTATGACCTCGTCGTTGTTACATCCGGATACACACAAACCTATAATACATACAATAAAAATTGCGGATAACAGCTATTCTTTGCAGTGCGATGGTTCTTGGACTTGCGACGTCAACTCGACGCACTGGGACTTAGACTTGGTGCAACTTCGGCCGCCCATGTATTTGGCTACTAGGATGCCCATCCCTGCGATCTGTCAACAATAACTCGGACGGCACTTCATCGTTTCCTCCCTGGGCTTAGCACGGCGCACTAGCGGCGCCGGATATGATAGGAACGACATTGCTTGTCTTCCGTTCTAAGCCAATCCGTCCGTACAATAGCCTCGTGGCTTTTGTAGGCGCATCCCTTTGTCCCTCTTACGGCGCACCACGCCCCGCCCTCGCAACTTTGTATCAATCAACGCGTGCTGGGGTGTCGCGACGCCAGCCCGACTGCTCCCGACGTCGTCGCGGGGTCTCCGAATAGCCCCGCTAGCTGACAATGACATGGGCAAAAATGTGGCGGGAGCCTGTTACGTAGGGCACCTATCGTAGCTGCACGCGTTCCATCGGAACCCTCTGATACACGCTCGGATGTATCTGAAGTCTTCCTCCATAAAGTTCCGTGCTATTGTCGGAGGCCTGTTCTCGTGCTGACGGATATGAGGACGCAAACGGCATGACGGGAGCGGAGGGAAAGAGGGTTACTCCAAGCTATGGCGCTTAGGCTCTGCAATATCATACATGCTCAGACTGCGACGTACAGCGAGCTCCCCGCTGAAGACTCCGAAGTCTTTGGGCAGCGGATGTGATTGAACACAGAGTATCCGGTCCGAGCGTCGTCGACTACATAGCGATAAGCGTACAAAATCACCTCTTCACCCTGGTCTCACCACGTAAAGTTCAGCTACCGTTCTTCGCACTCTCCGAGATCGTCATCCTGGCAAGTAGACATGTGGCCCGGGATATCGAGCTCGCAAGACAGATCCATGATGCCAGTGCCGGGCGCGTGCTAGCTTACGATTACAGCACATCAAGACATCCAACCTAATCAAGGATTTACTGGTATTCTCGAATCTCGAAGGTGGGCGTCCGGCTGCTAGAAATCTCCTCTCGGAAATAAGACAGCCGGCTTTGGTTGTAGCTGTGCAAGTACGCCGGAAAGGTACACAGTCGCGTTTTGCAGGTTGGCGTCGCGCCGCAATACAAGGCTCTTATTATCAGTATCAGGCTGAGCAGACTTGCCGACGAGGTGCACGAAAGTAAGTATCGGAGAGATACATTTCTACGACACGACGTATTCGAATACACAAGGTGATCGTGCAGTGAGGAGGGGCACCCCCGCGTCCCTTGATCCGCGAGGACTATCATTCCCGTTACTTACGACCCGCTCATTGCCTTACCCGTATCGTCTACACCTACTCGTCCAAGCCCGGTCCCGTTCCTGCATGTGGTAGCCTCGTGGCGGCGGCGGTCAACAATCTCACATGCTTATCTCCTCCTCGTGTCGATCGCACGTCGCTCGGCGCTGTTCTTTTAATTATGGACTATGGACGTTGCGGGGCAGCGTTACTCGGTTCGGCCGAACGTACTGGTGAAGGGATCTTGCCGTTATGACAAGAGCGTGATCCATTCCGAGGGTCCTAACATCGACAGTGCTTTGCGTTCTAGGGTCTTGCTTCGAGTCACTGGTCCGCACAGGTTAATTCACTGGACAACTTGCAACTTGATACTACTTGGCTGCGGTGATCATCCCGAAATGACGAAGGCGGCCGTCCCGCATCTGTTTCGTTTGAAGCACTCGATAAAGCACTTTGTATCGAACAAGGCAGACCTGATGTCGGAAAAATCAGAAAAGCATGATATTGCTATACAATGCCAGATAATGCACTGATAAGTCAATCAGGTTCGAGGAGAGTTATCGGGTTCAGAAATGATCGAAAAGCGCGTATAAGCCTCCGTCAGGCTGATCAGGCCTGACGGGGGTTACAAGCCATTATAAGGCATGATAAGCCCGGATAAGGCCATGGGTCCCAGAAATGAGAAAAAGAGGAGCCACTCACGCCACCCGATGGTCATCGACACCACTATCTAAGACGTCACTTTAATACATGTACTTTGACTTTGATTCGAACGAGCGGCCTTGAGTTGAACGATGATGATATATGTAAAGACTCACGATATAACTACTACACTACACAACAATAGCTGTGTAAGTCTCACATTGGTATATATATATCATACATACTGCCTTGCCGCGACTCGTAATTACCGTCGCTCGCGCTCACGTCCTCTGACGTACGGCTCTTGTAGATTTCGCCATAACTTTAGACTTAGATTATAATGCTACCGTAGTCAACATGGCTACGACCGTATTTCAAGATGTTTCCGACGTACAGGATCTACTACAGAATTCCTGTGATATTACAGCACCACCAGAAGCCCCTACCTAATCCAAACCTGACAACACCTGATAAGGGCTTATCAGCCTTGAAACATAACATTATAATGCCTGATCAGTCCGTCAGGTTCTGTCAGGGCTTATCAGTCTTTTCCAGATTTTCCGACAGACAATGCTGTTTCAAGGCGACTACTTCCATTGCTGCTCCTGTTCCCTATTCTTGCTCATGAATGGAACTGTCAACCGTTCCGCTGTTGAAAGCACGAAACTTGAACACTTGTGCATATCACAGCATTCGCGCAGAATGTGCTGTCTTTGCCTGCAACTCTAAAGAAAGCCTACATTGTTGTTATATAATCATGCCAGCACGGGGATCTTCGAGCTGGCGCCCACGTATATGCTTCCTACGACCTTATTTTTGTCTCGGGCTACCATTCACTCATCTGCGAATTCCGGTCTTCGAATATTCACATCCAAGTCCGCTGAGAGGTACAGCGGCACGTTTTCCCGTCGTGAAGGGATTGCCCCGGGCCTTAATCCGGTTTACCATACCTGCTCTGTAAGCAAACCCTGCATCTTTATGTAAACACACCGCAGGTATGCAATGTTGAAGAGGCGTATGTTTGACAGGCTCAATACTATCACAACCTCTGTCCCGTATCCTCCCGGTGGACCTGCTGTATCGATGGCGATATAGCCGTGCGGTTCCAATGGATTTTGGATATCGTACAGCGAGGCCTCGCGGTTTACGTTGCCGTTGGATGGGCGTACCGGCTCTCCTATCTAGGCTGTCTGCGATACGTTACACGACTTCCTTGCAACCATGATGGGAAAGTGCGACGCTGAGGCAAACGGCTTGCTTGCTTGCTCGCTCTGGCAGGTCCTGTATCGTTCATTGATTTCTGAAGCAGCCCTTCCTCCAGGGTTGCCTCGGACGTCCACCGTCTGTCGCAAGCTCGCAGAAACGGATCGACTCCCCCGACCTAGGAAACTGAATCGACGTATGGACACGATGCAAGCTGCTGCCCCGCACTGGTCATCGGCCTGTGGACAGCGCTGCAGGTATATACCAGTACCTGTGCCACTTTGTTGTGCGCTGTGGATTGCTAAGCTTTGCTTTCCTGGACATGTCGCGGTCTTTGCTGAGTTGATCCTAGATACTCAATCTTCCAAGTTGATCTGATCGGCCTCGTAACGGTCTCTGCGTTGGACTTCTGGAGACACAGACCTCAATACTAATCGCGGTTTCGCGGGTGTTATCTAAGTGTATAGATAGGAGGATTCACATCTTCAAACAGATGGAAGGTAGAAGAGACACTAGAAGTCTGACTTGTCTTCGGATTCGGCGGCTCAGGGTCATGTCTACACGTCCGTACATATTTTTAAGGTCACTCATCGTCACTGAACAGATATCTTCGAGCCTGTCACGGCATAATGGGGATATACAGACGCCGAAAACGATTCATTCTATACCTCGCTATCTCGGGCCTTCACGCTCCTTGAGATTTAATGGCGAAGATGATTTCTCCACACTGTCTCCAGGAGCATGAAGAGCCCGCAATGCAGCCCGCACTTCTTCACAAACACGTCCGCACGCTCGCCGTTCGTAACCGCCAAAGGTGCGGCCGGAGTCATATTTACCTCCGCGCGTGCTCCCCGGAGCCGGATGACTCGCTCATCCTGCACTATGTGATCACCCTCTTTCGAGGAGCGAGATGTGAAGAACATACGAGCGTTCTGGTGCCATCACGCCGTTAGCGTCTCCGACGGTGACTCGTAAGTGATTCCCAGACGTGCTGTGAAAAGGATCGAGTCAGGCTGCGGTGCGACCTATTATTTGCCCGGATTTGGATTCTACTCGGCCGACTGGGATGGGTGGGTGGTTGGATGGGTGATCATCCACATAACCATCAGAAGGTCAAGCACCGCTCGTAAGGCTATGCGGTCTTCCTTGCGCGATGCGTCTCCGAGCTAACCTAGGAAGCCTTGAATGGGGAGTATCCAGCCAGGGATCCGCAGCTTATTGTCCGCCTCTGTTTGGGAGGCATACACTGAGAGCGCCTCACGAGGAGATGATCTAGCAGCACCGCCGATGCAGCCGATGGAGCACGTCCGACGGGTGGACGAGCGGCGCGGCAAGGGTTTCCTGCGTTCGCTTCCAAATGCAGCTTGAAACGTTCGATCAATTCGAGAAGCTCTTGTAAAATACCCATGCGTCGACGTATTCCTCCCCCTCGCCATCCTTGCTCTTCAGCCTCCCCGCCTTGGGTATCCGCCCCGCCTTGCTGAACCCGAGCGCTTCCCATATCCTGTGCATATGCACATGAAACACGAATTCATATCTAAAGCTAGATGGGCTCACCGGACAGACGCGACGTTGGTCACGTAGACAAGGTTAAACACGCTCGCTTGGTATCCCAGCTGCGGCGCGTAGTGCAGGTAGGAGCGGCCGAGCACGGGGCCGTACCGCCGCCCGCGGTGGGTGGGGGGTATCACGAAGCCGGCGTTGCAGATCTGTTACTCAGCGCGGTCAGTTTGTTCGCCGGGCATATGAGGGAGAAAGCCGTCTAGGTCGATGTGCGACCATCATCGCTGTCATGACTGGAACATCGGCCGAAACCTGGGACTGACAGGTATTCTTATATACAGAGTGTTTGTACCCAGGGATAACGGTGTTCTGACTTGGTCATGTCCGAGGGATGGCCATCAACTCACATGAGATGATCGTCCGGGATAATTGGGCTTCACCTGTGAGCGTATCCCGACCGCAGCGTCACCTTCAGACACCGATTAATCTCATTATCCAATCCAAGCACACTCACGTAGTAAAATCCTGCCACACAGTCCCGCCACTCTCGCGCGCCCTTCGCTTCACCGAGCCCAAGCGCAACCTCACGGCCGTCCTCTACCGTATCAATCTGACTGGTATCACCGTCTCCTACGATCGCGACGAAGACATCGGCAGCGAAGAAATACGCCTCGAACGCCTCGCGCGTGTATACCTCCCCGGGCGCGACCTCCTGCGGGTACGTGAGCCCGCCGTCCACCTCCTCCGCGAAGACGTGCCATAGGTAGTCGAGCAGGTCCTCGAAGGCCTGTGCATGGGCGAGGTTGAGGTGGTGAATGGTCACGTAGCCTGTTGTGGCTCCGTCCTTGGATTGGACCGTCCATGCTGTGGAAGGCAGGACAGTGTCGGGTCGGCTGCGGGTTTGGATGGCGCCGTATGCAGACATTAGTGTAAGCAGCCGAGACTCGTTGCAACCTCAGAAGGGGGAACCACAGCGGTCGAGAAATATACAGCCTTTGACTCAGAACTTTCGAAATTTCCCGTCGGAATTCCGGCGCATGTCCAGTAAATTGCCAGGGTCACTTACACGACCGCTCTCAGCAGATCCCCTTCGTCCGAGTCTTCGACCATCGCTTTCATGCAACACCTCCAGCATTATCAAAGTCTTGCAAAGTAAAATAGCAACGAAAGTGAAGAACAACTACAGCTGAGGAGGGGGACTCGCCACAGTAGTTCCAAAATTGGCGCTGTCGGCGTGTCCCGCAGCGTTTTATTCCCAACGCCCACGCCAGCGTCCAGCTCTCCCCGCCGGCCTGCCCGTCTCCCTTCTGCCCCTTCCCTTACGATATTAAACTACGAGGTGACACGACAGACAAGACAAGATGATGGAGAGCGAGCAGCCCTCAAGTGGGCCCCTGGAACCCGTCATGCAGCACGTCGCGCGGCTGCAGCGGCAGTACCAGCAGCTGCTGGATAGGATCACGCCGTTTGTGATGTATAGGTGGCTGGGGACGGCGGGGTTGCTGGCGCTGTTTGCGCTGAGGATAGTGTTGTCGCAGGGGGTGAGTGTGCTTGTTTGTTTCGCAAGGGATGGCTGTCTAATCTATGTCCGGCGGGGTTACCCTGGTTTAGTGGTATATCGGTGCGTCCGTTGCGCTTGCAATCAGCCATATTGAATTCTGAGAGCTCCCATTCGATCTAGTATGCTGTGAGCCCCTCTCCCTATCCCTGGTCCGGAAACATAGTCCCTGACTTAGTAATGTCCCGAAGACGCTCACGCCATCTACCTCCTCAACCTCCTCCTCGCCTTCCTTCAGCCGAAATTCGACCCGTCCCTGCAGGACGACCTCATGGCGGACGAGATTGAGGAGGGCGGCGAGGACGGGCGGAGCGCGCTGCCCAGCGCGCGCGACGACGAGTTCCGCCCGTTCGTCAGGCGGCTGCCCGAGTGGCAGTTCTGGTCAGTCTGGAGTTCAGCCTTCACTGAAGTTGCGGTTGTGTTGATTAGGTGTGGGTGGGGCGTTAATCATGTAGGTTAAGCGCGACGAGGGCGACGCTGATCGCGCTGTTTTGCACGGTGTCGGAGGTGTTCGACGTGCCCGTCTACTGGCCGATTTTGGTTATGTACTTCTGTGTGCTCTTCTTCCTCACTATGCGCAGACAGATTCAGTGAGTTCCTATCTTTTCCGCTTGCCTAGCATGCCCTTTTCTCCCGGAACGCTGACCCTACCTGCCTCTTTGCTCCAGACATATGATCAAGTACAAATATATCCCCTTCGATATCGGGCGGAAGGCGCGCTACGGGGGGCACAAGTCATGACACATGTGTGCATGCACCTGCATTTGTTTCGGTGCCAGAAAGTATCGTAGATATGTTTAGATGGGATAGGCGTGCCGCCGGTTTATACATATCCCTTAATATGGATTATTTGGTATATCTTCGTCTTATGGGTTTGGTGCGGGCTGATTTCTGTGAAAGCAAGCCGCGGTGCTATATAGGTTCTCGTGCAAGGCATAGGGGGGTAAACCTGTCTTTTGGGTTGATATGACCGAGTTCCAGTGTGATACTCAGGTCTCCACGTAAGGCACAGTCGACTTACTGGTATACCTCGTCTCTGGAGTTGCATTGATTGGTGCGACCGAGTCTCAGGCGTATTATCAGGTCCGTTTACAGAAGATGAGAGGCCCCTGAGCTCCAGCGTGCTCTGCATCGGCGGGGTACTCCTCTCATAGACTTCCACACCGCGAAGCTGGTAGCTGGTAACAGCATTATAACCAATCTGAAGTGCCTCTGGGGCGGTTGTGACTTTACAAATCCAGACGCTTCCACGCTCAATCCCCCTCAGACTTCTCTGCGGGTCCGCGCCGCGCTATATTTGAGATACCCCCTCTTGGATTACCACCGAATGCCCTGGCGAAGTCTCAGCGCCTTTGCACATTACACCTGCCGCTGCGCCTCCCTCCCTTTCCCCGCATTTTACTACGCGACGGCCTTCGCGGTTACGTTGTACGGGCCCCGCTGATGCGTCCCGTCGGACAGGAATCCTAAATTCTGAGCGCGGGGTCTGCGCGTACCCCTCATAAACGCGTGACGTCACGCGTTTCCATCCCAGCGATGGTAACAACTCTTCGAATCCTTGACTCGGGGCCCACTGAATTATGCATATCAATCCGCGTCCGTCCCACGTCTCGAAAGCTTTTCGCGACCAGACGCTGTACGTGTCGTTGCGGGAGACTTGTCGTCAGGAGCCGTAAGTCGGAAACGAGAGAATGCCCGGTTTGCGTGGTGGAAGCGCTTCGTTGCTGGGTAAATTGCGCACATGATTGTTGGTTGACGCATCTTTGCGCTCTCGACGGTATCCGACTGACCAGAAGGGGGCGTATTACTATCACGGGCGTCTGTGTGTTCTGCGAAGCAATATACTTATAGCGGTGGTCGTCAGCCGCTGTCGTTGTCCTCCTTTCGCTCCTTTCGTTCTTCTCCATACCCTTCCGCCTTCTGAAAGATGAGGACTTCTGCTTTCTCGTTAATTCTCGTCGCTCTTTTACCATTTGTAACGGCTCAGCGTGGTGAGTGGTCCTGGTCGTTCTGAGCTTCAGTATATTGATGTGGAGTTTATAGAGTGAATATGAAATGGAAGGCGAGGGATATCACTTATGGGCTGGGACAGCGGCTTCGCAGGAGTGGGACGCGGCATATACGAAGGTGCGCCTATATGATTACACTCATGCCTGACCCTCAGCCTGAGTAGACTTGCCCAGGCTGAAGCAGCCGTCGCCAATCTCACTCTGAAGGAGAAAGTCGTGCTCACTACCGGTCAGTCTGCGTCCTACTGAGTACTAGTCTATCTCATTCTGTCACATAGGCAAGGGCTACTTTACAAGTGCGTCAGCGCGCCGTACGTATAAGTCGGCTCAGCTTAGATTGACTGGAAATAGGTACTTGCACGGGCAACATCGGGTCTATCGACTCAATCAATTTCCCTGGGATATGTCTGCAAGGTGCGCGCCACGCTGTAGGGTGTGGAGACTTGGACTGAGTAGACGCAGATAGCGCTCTCGGCGTGCGGAACACCCAGGGAAACTCGGCGTTTCCTGCGTACGTGACGCATGTACCCCGTTTATTTTGCTGTATCCTGACCATGGGTCTCCTCTTTTAGCGGTATCAATGCGGCCGCCACGTCAGTCCAGTCCCCAGTCCCCAATCCTTACTCTTACTCAGAAAGAATGCTGATTCGGCGTAAAATATGTATGCTAGATTCAACCGCACATTGATGTACCAGCGCGGGGCGGCGATGGGGGCAGAGTTCCGCGGGAAAGGCATAAACGTCCAGCTCGGCCCGTACATGTAGGTTTCCCTTCCTCGTCGACCCCGGCGCTGGGTATACGCGCTGTATTGAGCAGACATTCCTGACGCACAACAGGAACTTGATGCGCCTCCCTGCATCCGGCCGTGCATGGGAAGGGTACGTATGCCAGTATCACGTTGTGAATCGAGAGCATGCGCTGATAGTGGCGTAGCTTTGGCGCGGACCCCTACCTTACCGGGGAGGGCGCGTACCAGAGCGTCCTGGGTATCCAGTCGCAGGGCGTGCAGGCCGTTGCGAAGCATTTTCTCAACAAGTACGGTTTTGTGTACCATTCATCAAAGTGAGACTGATGTATGTCTCACTAGTGAGCAGGAACGCTCGCGTGCTTTCAGTTCGTCGAACGTGGATGACAGGTAATTTTCAATCCTACGATGGTCCGGCTGTATTGCTGACGAGGATGTCGTGTTATGCAGGACGGTGAGTGCTAAATCGTCCCTGAATTCGAGAAGACAAGGCTGGCTAACGAGTGTGCAAGCAACACGAACTGTACCTCCACCCCGTGCGTCCAACCCACCTTTCATCGAGACAGCCTCGCTCAACCTGCACCGACCTGTAGTTCCTCCGCAGCATCCAGGCGAACGTGGCAGCGGTGATGTGCAGCTACAGTAAGTCTCCCCTAACACTCACAGTGTACGGTCGCTAACACTCTTTGCTGTACCCGAAGATCAAGGCCAGTAGCGTCGTTGCGCGAGCCTGAAAGCACGGGAGGCTGAAAGACTACACTACAGTGAACGACACGTACGCATGCGAGAACAACGCGACGCTGCACGGATACCTCAAGGGCGAGCTCGGCTTCCGCGGATGTGCGTATCCCTCCCTCCCCCACTGCTCCCGTTGAGTCTCTGATTCTGATACATGGCGCCCGGTCCAGATGTTATGTCAGGTCAGCAACGCTGATCCATCTCGTGCGGTGGACTATGACTTACGGGCGGACTATGCAGACTGGTACGCGACGCACTCTACCGCGGACGCTGCAAACCACGGGCTCGACGTGAGTGGCGCAGCGGGGTTTGTCTCGATGTGGGTGCTCATGCAGGTGGTAGGTTACCATGCCCGGCGACGTCATCCCTGGCGGTGGAATCAGGTGACGACCCTCCGTAATGTTGCTACGCGGGATATCTGATCCTGGATACGTAGCTGGTTCGGAGACTCTCTGGTGCTCGCCGTGGACTTAGGGAGCGTCAACGAGTCGGTCGTCGATGTCGGTCAACTCTCGTGCCATATTTGCTGCTATTACTGATAACGAGATGCAGGAAATGGCGACGCGTGTCTTGGCCGGGTGGTCCGCACATCCAATATTACGTGACAGAATGCGGCATTAACATGTGTGCAGGTATCTCCTTGGCCAGGACCAGGGCTTCCCCGAAACGAATATTGGCTCCAGCGGGCCTGACGTCCAAGGGGACCACGCCAGGTCGGTCTTCGTGTAATGTGGGAGATACGCTCTCGTCATGAACTCGTGTTTGTTGGAGTAGCTTGATAAGGACCATCGACGCCGCCGCCACCGTTCTGCTGAAGAACGACAAGGGCATGCTGCCGCTCAAGTCGCCGAGGTCAATCGCGATTATAGGTACGTGTTGTAGCTGTATCTGAGTGAAGGCGGTGGGGTTGCTTACTGCGATGAAGGGGATGGAGCGGGGTCGAACCCTTCTGGACCAAATGCGTAAGTGTCTCTTCGATTTATAGTCGTATAGTCATGCTCAGGCAGGTGTCACCTTTTAGCTGCGCCGACCGGTCGTGCGACAAGGGTGTCCTGGGCATGGGCTGGGGTAGCGGGTAAGCGTACGCCTGGGCCTGAAAAAGAATAATGATTTACAGCCCTTGCAACAAGGACCGCCAACTACCCATATTTGATCGCCGTGAGTCTGAGATAAGCTCCAACAGACTTTTTCCGAATGTGTGTCCGTCAGCCCGTGGATGCAATCACTAACCGGTCGAAGGAGACCAACACGACCGTCGTCTCCTCGCTGAGCGACAGCGACCTGAAGGCCGCTGCCAAAGCCGCCGCCGGCGCGTCTGTTGCGCTTGTCTTCATCACGGCTGATAGCGGCGAACTGGGGTACATTGTCGAAGGCACTGATGGTGATCGCAATAACTTGAACGCCTGGCATAACGGGGTGAGTCCTTTCCTAGGAGTTGGCGGAAGTTGAGTCTGATGGGGAGGCCAGGATGATTTGGTCAACGCGGTCGCTAGCGTGAACAATAACACGATCGTCGTTGTCAACACCGTCGGGCCAATTCTCGTCGAAGCGTGGATTGATCACCCTAACGGTAAGAGACATCGCCTATGGTCGTGAGGGGTAGTCCTCTAACTTGCCGATGGACTGTCAGTGACGGGTCTCGTGAGTTGTGATCTGATGCGTGCGAATGACACTGGCCTACTGAGTTACTCGATCCTAGGTTTGGAGCGGTCTGCCTGGCCAAGAAGCAGGTACGTACAATGAGCAGACAGTGGACAACATTATTTGTTCATGAGAGTAGGAAATGCGCTTGTGGACGTACTATGGGGTGATTACAACCCGAGGCAAGTCTAGTAAGTGCCTCTGGGTGCAATAACTAAACAGCTCCACCTTAGTGGACGGCTACCCTACACCATTGCCAAGAACCAGAGCGACTACCCTGCCCAAGTAGACTTCGATATTTCCTTGTCGACCATCCAGATTTCATACAATGAAGGCTTGTTCATCGACTATCGTCATTTCGACGCTGTGAGTGCCGCAATTCAAGAGGGCCCTCTATCTTCAGCTAACGTACCATCATAGGCCAACATCGCCCCTCGGTATGAATTCGGATTCGGACTATCGTACACAACGTTTGATTACTCAGGCCTGAGTGTCAACGGCTCGCTAACATCTGGGTCAAACTATGATGCGACCGTCGTGGGTGCCTCGCTCGATGCAGCGTACGTGTCGGTTTATTGGTTTGCTATTCCATATCTCACCTGGAGAGTACAGACTTCACGAGACGGCTGCATCCGTGACCTTCACCCTTACAAACAATGGCACTGTCGCGGGGCACGAGGTCAGTTCCACTACTGCTACTGTGCATGGTATCTGAGTTGTCACAGATTCCGCAATTATACATTTCCATGCCCTCCTCTTCGAACGAGCCGCCGTATCTTCTGAAAGGTTTTGACTCGATCTTCCTTTCACCGGGCGAATCCACACAAGTTACACTCTCTTTGTCTCGTTACGATCTGTCCTTCTGGAACGCGGAGACACAGAAGTGGGAGGTTCCACAAGGTTCCTTTGGCATCACTGTAGGTGCTAGTAGCAGGGATCACCGTCTCTCTGGTCAGATTGCATCTCAGTGATATGCTTCAGTGTGAAGGGGACTTGAGACTCCCTTTATACGCAGGAGTAGTCTGCTGTAATCACCAGTCATTCTTTACTAAACCAAGTTATATAAACTCAGTCACGCTCACCGATGCTGCTACGAGCCACGTCTATCATAGACAATCCGCGTTTGCTCAAGTCATGATGCATACGTGGGCTTCGAGCCTACACAGACAAGAACGTCCGAGGAAGCATCCGGCAGGTAATCAGTTCACGTTTCCGCACAGTTTACTCTCGCCCACAAGTGTTGTCTGCCTTAAATGTGCTAAACAGCCTATGCAAGTCGTCCTGGATAATGCTGCATGAATAAGATCATGTAAGTAATGGTCGTCCTTCGTGGTGTTGTTTCTGCATGCCCGAATGCTGATTAAAATCCACTTCAGCTGCCCTGAAGGGTATTTCGGATCTTGGGACATCGAATTTGTTTGAATCCAGCTTCTCGTTTGCACGGTGCCTATACTTCATCAGGATAACGCGACATCGTGACCTAATCGCCAAAGAAATAGAGATGATTTGTTGATGATGGCTATCCAACTGCGCTGACGTGAGAAAAGTCCCTGCAGATTTAGATTTCCCTTCGCTTCTTGAAGGTCTTTCTTTAGAAATGGGAGGGAATGTGGTGACACGCAGGTGAGAGTAACTCGGAGTATCGTTATTGTGTCTGATCATACGTCGTCCGACCTGCGCGCCACAAGCGCTCTGGCAATTCTCGGGGTTTATTCAACACTGTGCACGAGATCTATGTTAGCGCTCATTCGGTGGAGACATCGGTCATTGAGCTACTCCAGTGCTAACCTAAATTCCGTCGTAACTAGTAGGACCGCCAGCCTCATCTTTCTCCTTGCTCCTTCAATAACGTCAGGCTTCTACCTACGCTGGAGTGTTCAGGATGTCATCGACCTTGGCGACTGTATTCAACCTGACTATCAAGGTATGTTCGCATGACATACCTGCTTAGGCTTGGCAAATCCTGCACGGAGTCACTCGCCTGTAGACGCTTCAGGCAATACCAGATCCGGTATCGTCCGCCGTAATTGGCTTGGTGACCGAGATATGGAACGCTGTCCAGCAGGTACGAATTGGCGAGGGACGGCACTTCGCATTGCTAAAGAATATAGGACACTGTCCTAGACGAACCAAAACAGGCACCAAGTCCGCCTCCTGTTCCAGCGCGTGTGTGAAACGTTGAGCTCCCTGAAGGTACCGCAAAATTACGCGGATGACGCCCTGCAGCAGGCGGTCGAGCCCCTCGTAAGGTATCTCCTCATTGCCCAATCGTCTTGATTTTCCTGAGCCTTACTGCGCCGTCAAAGAACCTTGGAGAATGTCCTCCGTTTCATCTTGTCAGAACATCGGAAACCGTTTCTCCGCGCCGTCCTGAACTCAACCGATCTGAAGCTCAAGATTGAGGAGCACGAGAGGCATATCTGGACGGCTTGCCTCGGGTTTCAAAACGCTGCGTTGCTCACGGCTAACAAGAAATTGGACGATTTATGGTCTTTGATCAATTCACAGCAGAGCCAGCAGAATGCCGCAGCCGCACAGCAACTTGCAATCGCACAGGATACGTCTGAAAAGCTGAACATGCTGCGTTCCGCTATTGCATCAACGAGCTTCTTGGATGAACTGTTGGCAGCCATGCAGGCTGACCCAAGGCATATGGTAACCGCTATGCAAGCTGTACTCGAGCGACAGGAAACCGGCGCCATTCAGCTTCGGCCAGAGGAGTTGGACTTCCTGAAAGCAGGTGTCAAGCGACTCCGCGCCCAGATGCACGGAGAGAAGATAAAAATCAGGAGCTGGACAGTGACCAGTTTCGAGGTTGAGAGGGGTTTCTTGCTTGGTAATGATGTGACGTCGACTATTCGGGTGGGAAGGTGGTTAGGAAGTAACACGGGAATATTAGAGCTTAAAAGCTCAGACGTGGGTTATCCATACCTCAGCTGTGAGAGAATACCACTGATGCTTTTCGGTTCTAAGGCCGTGCTGGAAGCCGTGAAGGTAATGTCCGCCATTCTTCCTTGACGGACCGTTTCGGATTCAGGACACCCTCCAGTCCTGGAAAACCTTGCGCTCGACCCGTATTCAAGGTGATTCGGTCTCACAGTATAGCATAAGCACATTGCCCTAACGATGTCATTCTGGAGGTTTACTGGGTGCTTCCTTGACCGACACCCCTCCCTTCATCCTGCTTCCCTATATGCCGGTCAACATATTGGACTTCTTACGGAGCTGTGGAGCACCTGATTATATTAGATTGGTTGGTACAGCGCGACGTGCCATGTCACGTATTGCTCATGTTTCGCGATCGTAGGTGTCGAAAATCACGCGTGGTTTGGATTATCTTCACAATCGGGATCCCCCAGTTGCACACGGAGGGCTTCGTCCCGTAAGACCCTATGTATATTCGTAGTAACGTATTGAACATATTTCCCCAGGCAACCGTTTGCGTGGAGCTGCAAGGCGCTGTGAAATTAATATGTACCGGCATCCGTCTCTCCGAGCTTGTGGCAAGCGATACAGATTCAGAGACTTCATTGCAGCGGTCACTCCTTTTCTGGCGAGCACCTGAATTAGGAGATGTATCTGTGCTTGGGACTCCAGCTGGAGACATATACAGCTACGGACTTTTGTTGTCTTCGATGCTGGGTGTTTTACAAGAGAAACACGCGAAGTCCCCATTTGATGGCCAGGCACTCCTCCAGAAGCTCATCGAGCCCTGCCTGAATCCGAATCCTGTGGCCCGACCCAGCACCACCAAACTGCTAGAGATGATCTCGGGTGCACATCCTACATTGCGGGAAGGGGATATGTTCTCTGGTCAAGCCTTATCGGAGGTAGAAGAGGTTCCGAGCGGGCTTGCGGAACGATGGAGGCTTGTCCCGATTGCTAAGCAGGCGTATGGCGTGGTCGGAGTCGGTCAAGATCCCATTTACCTACTGACGCCGCCTATTGATGGTGCAAACGAGAGCCCACTGAGACGATTGAGCTTCGAAGTGCGATGTCACGATCAAGGAGCCGAAAACACCAGTGAGTCTGATTCACCTACCAGTAGATGCCTGACATAACCTTGACAGCTGCGAATCCACGTGATGGTGCATGGGCTTGGGTCGAGGTTGCGCTGCATCGCGATGTGCCATTCGAATCAGGCCAGAAGACAATGGAAGTTGATCTGGAGAAGCTGTCCCCCGGACCTTGGAGAGGGCATATGGTTGCACCAACCCGTTGCGAAGTGGTCCGCTGCCGCTTCGCTGACTCAACACCCAGAATTCATCGGACGACTTTCGATCATCGACATCCTCTCGTACGTCTGGCAAAGAAAGGAGACCGGGTCGCTCTGTATCCGAAAGCTGCGTGCGTCCACTTGGCGATTTCTTACTCATTACGTTGATATTTACACCGCGCCTACACAGGTACCCTGGTTGGTTGTGCTACATTTATTCAGCGGAGGTCCACGTTGTCACAGAGTAGTAGTTATCCCTGTTGTCCACCTCGCCTGTTCATTAGCCTCACCCCATGGAGTCCCATCCCGGAGTCGCTAACCATGCAGATGGCACTTGCTTTGCCATCTGCTCGTGGACCTGACCATAATATCAGCATTGGCTAGCCGCTGCCTTAGTTGACGCTGCAGCCGAAACGATGAGGTTGATTATTTCAGCCGACAACTTGCTTCTGATTGTCAGTGTCGCTCAGTGACTCGGTCGGTCGTGTAGCATGTTATACATGACCAGAAGGTCATCGCGTAGTAGACTGTTGATTAAGAAGGGGCAACCTAGAAGGAGCGGGCTCTTGGAGAATTCCACAGGCAAATATGTCGGAGATTTCCGTCACTGCATATAATTGGATATAATCCGATAATAATCCTTCGCTCCAATGATACAGTGCTTTGCATAAAAGTCCGGAAACCGCGATTCGCGAAATGTTGTTTGTGCCAGCCAAACAAACCTATATGGGGTAGTCGATCACCGTAGCGCGGGCCGTTGACTGGTTGGCGGGACGCTTCGACATCCATGTATGAGGGTCGTTCTTGGGGGATTTTGACCTCTGCGTGCTCGATATCCTGAAGAGATACAGATCGGAGCGCTATTCAGCCTTGAGACGGGCATTTGTGTCCCAGGAGTGATATAGGCTGACTCGAGGACCGTCGCGCCCTCGGTCAGGTGTTACCGTACAAGGTATTATTTGGCTGGGACAAACAGAAACGCGCGAAACGCAGTTTCCGGACTTGTATGCAAAACACTGTAATCCTAAGTACGTGTCAAAGGCGCTCACGCATACTCGCGAGTGTGGCTTCGCACGTTCCGCTTGTTTCCGACGAACGTCAATTGGCCACTGCCTGAAGCTGCGCCTATGTGGTCCTGCCTTCAAGCACATCCTCGAGCTCACATATAAGCGCTCATATTGCTGGGTGTTGCTTTATCTGACTCGGAATCGTCTGGCATACGTCAGGCTCGTCGCAAAGGAAAACATCAAATATCCACCATGCGATCACGATTGCAGCGGAACTTGATACATGAAGGCACGTACATCATAACCATTGCAAGAGGAGCGGAAAGAGGCATGAATTGTATGGACTTGGCTATGGAGACACCGCGATGATGCCTGGAGTCCGTCGCTCATTCAATGCAACCACAAGCTGCATTGGGCGGTTCTTGCTTCACGTCAACACAGCGCAATGTGATGCGCAAGTAGGAGTGGTAGAATAGATCAATATAAACTTTGATTAGCGACAACGAAACGAAGAGACAACGAAACGAAGAGACAACGAAACGAAGAAGCACTTACTACACTGCCAAGGAGGTTTAACTAATTCGTTTGAATCTGCAGCGATGAAATCTACCACAGTTTTCTTTAGACTTGTACGGTGGCCGAGAGCCGCCAGGTCTAAGTCACGCGTGACCAATGCGCTGTGAGTTGCTGACGTTGTGCTTACAGTTTGAAGACCCCGGATACCTTGCCAGTGCAGCGGTGTGACGGCCCTTTTAAGTACTCTTTGCAACCTTTTATTCTGCTCCTCCACTGTGAATGTAGTCGAAGCTTTTCCATTGAATCTAGTAATACATATTTTCTACTAATTTCTGTTTTCTTGGGTGTTAGGTGCTTGCAGTAATTTACCCACTCGAGTGTAGACATAGAGGCCCGAGGGATCACTAACGGGATGGTTGTATAGTGTTGTTTTGCCGGCGGCCCTAGTTTAAGTCTCCCGAGAACCCCTTCCTGTATAGAGACGCCTGCGCTCACTCGGAGTGCTACCTGGTGGCCGGGTAACAGACAATATCATTACTGGACCAGGTTTGAGGCTTCGCGGCACCGTTTTGATATTGTTCTGGGTCGTCCACTTAGATTCAGTCCTTCTGAGCCGCCCTTCACAACATGAC
>NW_006920416.1:424323-496325 GCF_000344685.1 Gloeophyllum trabeum ATCC 11539 | reverse complement strand
CCGTCTCTTCATGTTCCGCCTCTCATCATATACTCGCCCAATATTATTGTTTGCGCCGATGCTGATCCACTCGTCCTTTAGCTCTCCGTGATTCTCGCTGTCTCACTGTTGTGTGTGGTATGATGTCTCAACATGCTTTTTTGTTCATTGTGTTCTGTATGTCTATGTCTCAGTCTTTTTGTTCGCTGCGCATGCTCTGTCACCTGCGCCGTACTTGCGCTCAAACTCGGTGATAAATGGCTCGTTATTCATTACACTACTCAGTGCAAGGCGGTCAATCCTAATACAATGACGTAATTTGTAGCCTGGCAAATCCAAATGTTCCCAAGGTCTTTTGCGACGGTGAGGTGAGTGAACACCACTCATGCATCTGCGCCCATCGCCTTAAGTGTCCCATTCCTGCTTATATGAAGTGGTGCTGCGAAGCCTCAACTGGTCCGACAACGATATCGTCGGTTACCACTCCATCAGGTGCTCTGCACTTAGAGAGTAGAGATGGTCGACAGCAGACAGAGTTACGTGTTTGTAGTGCCACGCATGTCAAACAAATATATTTTTAAATAAATGCTCGTCGCCAGATAAAGGCAAGGGTTTGGGGTCCTAGAGTTAAGCGAGTCGGACTGTGAAGCGTAGGAGCATGCGTGACGGAGCAACTTGACCTGGCGGTTCTCGGCCACCGTAGACTTGTTCTACCTCAGGCTCACATCTAGTTGGATTGAAATCCCTCGTAGAATCTGTAAGTAAGAGCGAATCAAGATTTGCAGGCAAAGCTACCATGGCTCACGATTGCGAGCCCCACATTCAATACATATCAGGTGTGGCTCGAGAAACATCAGGATATAAGCAGTATGGATGCTGCTGTCAATACACCTTCACATTCGAGATCCCTATGAAATTGTAGTGCGCCGCGCCACGTGCGCCACGTCTTGTTGCCATTGTCCCGGCCATCATCAGGGACTATTGGTCTTTCCCTTGGTACCCAGTTAACTTATGTTTCAAGCAGTAACCACTGTGGCATAAAGTGGATCAAGAATGGAAGATTGTGCCACTTCTTTGACACCAGTGGCATGCCAGTAACGTATGGCACAACTGGGATTTCTGACAATTCGCGTGGGGATCGCAGGATCATAACTTTGATATGTATGCTCTCTTCGTTATCAGGCGACACTGCAGAGGCAAGAAAGTAATTCGAAAGCAGATGATACAGCAGCGAGAAGGTACAAGCATAGCAAGGGTAAAAGTATAGTGGAACTTCCCAGGCCCTAGACACCCCGCGCCACACGAACCACACCGACACCCCCAAATCCAGCATTCAGAACCACCGCCCCATCCTCGAGGCAGCGGTGCGGCAGCCCAAAATCCAGGGGAGTGAGTCACGACTAGAAGGCACAGAGAATCGTCTGAGCAATATCGTTGGGGATAGAGTGTGATACGTAGCAATTGCACCAAAGCGGGAACAGAGGAGGGGCATTTGCGGCAACCATCGGACCGATGCGATCCTTGATCAGTGATAAGAGAGAGCAACTCCCGCTTCGCCCTCTTCGCTCACCGACTTCAGCGCCTGCCTCAATTTGCGCTTCACCATCGTTCACCATCGTCATGTCCTCCGCGATTGCTTTCATCTTCGGCGAGCAAACAAGAATCAATCCCGTACAACTAGGCAGCTATGCCACCCAACACGTTATCGATCAATTCACAAGTGTTGGAGCGACCGTTGCACATGGACTCACCGCTAACCAGGACACGACACCGACGAACACCAATGTGATGGTGAGCACGATCTCCTCGTATTGCGAGTTGTGCATGTGTGGATATCTGACTTCAGTCGTTAGTCGAGTTCGTCAATTCGCCTAACTACTGACCTAAACCACTCTCGTGGCCCAGTGACACCTGTCGTGTCCCACATCCCCGATACGTCCGTGGCAGGGCCGCAGCCAGAGCATCGCAAACCTTCGGCCGCTTCACGCCCAACTTACCACCTCGTTTAAGGAAAGCGAGACCAGGACGGCGCGAGCGTGCACTGCTGCGCCTCCAACGGCAGGCGGGTATTTCCCATGATCCTACTTCCCGCCAGCAAGGTCCGGGTGTCGTCGCGACGCCAGGAGATAGCACTATCAACGCACCAACGGAGGCGTCCAATGTCGTTCCACCTCAGGCTGAGCACAGGATACCGCAAGGACCCGCAACACCCGACGACCTGCCTCCTCGCCGGAGGGCGAAGCCGGGCCGCCGAGAGCGTGCCCTTCGACGGCTTCAGCGACAAGGAGGGCTACTCCAGGATCACGCGACCTCGGCCCTTGGCCCGACGCAGGGTCCTGATCCTACTCTGCCGCCGACGCCGACGACTCCTGTGAATGCTTCTTCGCCGGGGGGAGAGCGGGCTGTGGTAGGAACAGACAATGCTCAGTTTTTGCTTGAAGAGCGACCCGACTGCGCGAACGCTCTGCCCGAAGTCGCTCACATTGAGAATGCTGCCGCCTCGCAGCACGATCAACCCTCCTCTTCCCCACCACCCTACGACCCGATCGTACTGGGACTGGAAGCGGCACGATTCATCCTGGAACAGCATGGATCGAGCCAATATCCGGCGGTGGCTATGACACACTATCACCCACAGTATCCAGTTGCAGTGGAGCAACAACAGCTTGTGGATGGGGCGATCGAGAGGCAACACGCCGCGTCAGGCGAGGGTAGGTCGATGGCGGTCCGTTTCGAGTACGCTGAGGGCGGCTCATTTTCGCGAATGGCCGTCCTCACGGACTGGTCCCCGCACTACTGGCAGCCAAGGCCGTTCATGTCTAGCTTGCCTCCCAACGCTGTCAGCCGGGAGGCCGTAGCAATACCCATTCGCGTCTTGCAGAACACTCGGTATGGCACCGGCGAGCCCGAAGCGCCGTATGCTTACTCCAGCCCGTGGACCGTCCCTACGGGTCGTCAAGCACCGGAAACGATGGTTCCAGCACCCTACGTAGCGCCAGCGAGCACTGCGCTGCCGCAAGGAGGTTTCCCTCCCGAGCGAGCTGAGACTCCGGATGCCCCCGACCTAACACAATTCCCCGCGGTGCCTGAGCCGTCCAGTCTTGCTCTGACCCAGGCTCTATATCCCTTTGTCGACTGTCCAGGGCCCTGTCCTGCGGATTGCCCTAGGCGATTGATGTCGGCGCGCGCATACTCTCGCCGCCGCTACCGCCGCCATGGTATGTCGCGCCTTCCCTGCCCCATGCGATTCGATCCCTTCGATGAGTATCTGGACAGCGAAGGGGGCGCGCCGCAGTGCTGTCATGCAGCAGACGAGGTAGAGCCCGCTTCTCCTACCTCACCCGTTTCTCCAGCAACAGCGACGTCTACATCAGTGCCGACGCCGTGGACGGCCAGCTTCAATGCCGACCTCAGTCCCTGTTCGTCGCGCAAGGGACTTGCGCAGTCCGGCGAGGAAATCCTATACACGACGTGTTGTGGGTACACATGGAACACTCACTGATGGCGATGAGACTGACGGGGTGACAGCGGGCATCCCTGTCAGGCGCGAGAGGAAGCGCGTTGGCCTTGTTGAAGGAGAGCACCAGTCAACGCCTTGGTGGTATCTCGACCAGAGGGAAGCCCACCGGTATCTTGAGCTGCTTGAATACCTCGAGCACCGCGCCGTATTACGCGTGAAGGCTAAGCTGGACAACTTCGAGGAGAGCGACCGTCCCCCATTGATGCCGCTCTGGATTCATTTCCCCCAGCTCCTTCCCCCGGTCTTCGACGCGCCGCCCGAGAATATGCTGCAGCTCCAGCTCAGCGGGAACTGATACTGACGGCAGAGACGCGGGTGCTAGGATGGTTAAGGAGTCGAAGATGCGTGTGCTGAATAGATAAATGATGAGGGACGGAGGTTGAAATTTCTCGGAGGGTCTCAAGTTGTCTCAGAAGGATACTGTACGAATACGGCTGATGTAAAGTTGATATGGGCCTGTAGTCCCCAGTGAATTTTCTGAGTTTTTCATTCTCGCTCCCTGAGGTACGGCCGACACCACCATTGTGACCTCCGCATACTGGGCGCCAATTCTAATGTCCAGGGTGCCAGTAGACGCCCAAAGAAACACGAGGCGGCAAAGACCGAGAGCAACATGAACCAGGAAAGTTCGCGCCACCGACCTTGTTGAATCTCGACGATTGCCATTGCCTCCTTCACCGTTTCGACAGCTAGAATCCGCGCCAGAGAAGGCATCCGCTAGTAAAATCAAAGTGCTGAGACAAGACTTCTGGCAAGCAGTGTCCTCCGACTAGTAACGCTAGTAGGCGGGTTGCAATTTCGACGCCGGACCGTACGGACCAGAGAGAAACTGCGCATTCATCTCTGGTTAAATTGCAGAGTACGATGCAGCAAAGGTACGCCGGCCAGCTTCCGAGCCACTGCTGAGATGGACTATAGATCGAGGCGATTGATCGCAAGGCTGACCACTTCACGAGCACGACACCTCCATGTTCCGTTAGGTGTGTTCCGCACCTGCAATTGAGCGATCGCTGACTGAGGAACCTTTTGGACTGCAACAGAGTTCACGTCGACGGCGGATCGATGTTCAGGAACACTTGCGATTTCCGGGCCACCAGACAATCGAGCCAGCGCATCCCGCGCGGTCTTCACAGCTCTACCGTTCGGCTTGCCATATATAGAGACAAAAGCACCGTCGATATCAGATGCAGGAACAGTACCACGGATTTGAAGAGTCATTGGGCCTAGTGGTTCCATGTGCGAACGAGGAGCACGGAAATAGGCAGATACGTTCAGGGGCACCAGCGATAAGTGCTTCCTACCATGCCGAGTTTATTGACTGGACATTTACCATTGCATAGGATAACGGGCCCCATCTCTGCTCTATTGCCAAGACTGTACCATCTGTTGTGCTAGTGTCGACGGTGAAAAACCTTGCTGTCCAAGTCCCGAGTCCCAGCGGTTCCGATACCACAGAATAATGGTCCCCGTCTCTTTCGACAGGAGGCGTGAACGTTCTAGGACCAGTGCACAGGCTAAGACAATCATCGATGTCCTTGTGGAATTATCGGGGGAACTGTCGCGAAAAAAACCAGTTATTCCCCCATGTTGCAGTCGTGATATCAAGCTGAAGTCTGTTGCGAGCGATGAAGCTGCCGATTTATTGAGGTATGGGTTCGACGAATACGATACCAGCAAGCGTGCGTGAATCCATCGATGGTAAGCAGAGTCATGGTAGCTAGCAGCCACGGTGGCGTTGCCCAAATAGAGTTCCGGCATTGCCACGAAATGTCCCGCCATCTCTTGTCGCCGCCGTCGACGAAAGTCAGTAACGCTTAGAATTGACTATGTTGGCCCTCGATGATTCAAAGCTTCCCTTGGTGGACTTTTGCATCTCGAACTGGCGAATGTCTTCTGCGACGGCAAACGACACGGACGGGATGATGCAGCAATCACGCAGTTATTATTCTAAGATCCACACTTGATCTTGAACTTCTAACCATTATTTAGTCTCAATAAACTGAGGATCATGAATTGAAACTGAGAGTCTAGGAAGTTGCTAGTCTTGCAGACGTTTTCACGATCGCATCGAATGGGCGAACTACTGGTCTCAGTGGAAAATTCGTAGGGAAGAGGCTGTCTTGTTGGGTTTATCCCAGTTGTATCTTGCTTGCTAGACTGTGAGCTCGTTCCTGCCGAAGTCCTTCTGTCATGGCAACCCCGACGCTATGTTTCGCGAGCCTGAACATGATTTCGGTAGACCCCCCGTTGGGGCACAGTCAGTCTGACTCAGGCGGATATATCGCTGCCGCAATCACCGCATGCCTGATACTAGTGATAGTCTTTCTTTCCGCCCAAACATATAAGTAGGTGAATCAATGGATGCGAACCGTACTAGGTACCCATGTTGCTCGTCGACCTCCCTCCTGAGATACTGGACCGCATTGCCTGCTCTGTCGACCGCCGCGAGGATCTCCTGTCCTTCGCTCTGACGAGCAAGCTGCTATCCTCAGTCGTATCCCCCACGCACCTTGAGTACTGCGACATACGGACTCGCGTATTCGCGCCCGCGCTCTGGATGCGCCTGGCTCACCCGGATGACCATCATGCGGCAAAGATTCGTTCCTTGACCATACTTTCGAATAATCCCGCCAAACAGGACATAGACTCCCTCTCGACGGAGGAGCGGCTACCAGCCGAGTATCGCAACAGTCCTGCCGCAGAACACGACCAGCTCTTCCTGAGTCGAAACGCAAAGGAACTATTGAGTCAGTACGAAAATGACCTGATCAAGGCCGTGAAGCGTATGCGTAATCTCCGCCGCTTTCGCTGGCTTCGCCCGAGGCTTCCAGGTTGCGACGGTATCTGGTCGGTGCTCAAATCCTTGGGCTCCGTCGTGGACTTGCACTTCTTGGATACCGACTACGACTGCCCGGTACGCCGTTACCCTTACTATGGGGAGCAGACCATGCTCAACGCAGCCTTGTTTAGCTTCCGTCCTTCCGGGGCTTGCTGTCCTTGAATATCATGACGAATAGGCTTAGCATAGAACCTGGAACACAGGATGTGACGTCGATGCTCAACATGTCTGTTACCGACTGTCCTGATCTGACGGTTCGTCTAACTCGTAGCCTAGATATTCCTTGCTCATGTTTCATATAAGAGCCTCACCTTCCGCTCCAGCAAATTTCTCGAGTATAGCGCACGCATCGATGTTCCGCTGAGACGCGCCGCTTGGAAAAACCTCCGCTCCCTCCGCCTTGAAGGGTTGACCTGCACTGCCGAGACGCTGCGCCACTTTCTCAATAATCATCCGACCCTCGAGGAGTTGGCGCTCCCTCCCGAGCTCCCTGGCAAGGAATGGCGGGAGCTGATGCTCTCCGACGGTGCACTTCGGAACCTCCATACATTAGAGTGTCATGCCCCGACCACGGCTGCAATTCTCGGAAACCCTCGAGCGGTTACGAGCATCCGGAAGATCCGTGGACTCAACCTGGATGGTGAAGCCCCCTGGAAATGGGACTATCTTCCTAATGCAGACGACCCAGACGAACCATATGACGATGACCCCGATCCAGTAACGCTCAAATGGAGGGAAGAGTTAGTGGAGGGCATCAAGACCCATCCATCTATAACGACGATCGAGTGTTGTCATGTCGAGGACATCTCAAGGCTTACAGAAATCGCTGCAGTGGCCCGCCAGATCACGGAGCTTTCGATTACTGATAACTCGAATGTCAGTCCCCAGTACGAGATACCGCTGCCACTGCCTGCTCGTCAGACTCATTGACAGAGAGCGACTCCCAGAAACTCCCCGCGGATCAATGGTTCCAGGCTTTGGCTCACTTGCAGCGCGTCAGATGCGCTGACCTGTTACTGCAGGACAATAGCGCGCTAAGTCCGATCATACAGAAGCTGCTGGAGGTATGCCCGAGTCTGCAAATAGTGAGCGACCGGTCGTGCAGCGAGCCAGTCGTTTTGGTATCGGATAGCGAGGTATATACCGTCTAAGCGGGTGTGCTGTGATCGTTCCGATAATGACATTCATTCTATAGGTCAAGCTAACAAAGTAGCACGAGAATCTGAAGAACGTAGGCTCTCGTCGATGCCTTCGTTCCTGATGCACTCAGCATCTCACTTGAACACTGCACCATAGACTTGTTTGAGGGCGTTGCAAAACGCGCGATATTCTCTTCGTGGAAGGTGGTAATATCACGTGACGAATGCCACAGCTCTACGCCACCGTTGCAGGCAAGGAGAATCGTATTCGCAGTAACGCAGAATCGCTTCGTGCTCTGAGTTTCCGTATTGTACGACTGTTTGCTCAGAACCAACACTCTCACCCATGAAAGGATCCCTCAAGGGCAGCAGCAAAGGCATGAAAGGGGACAAAGGCCTTTGTCTACCGGGACACGCCGAGTGAAGTCCACGGTGCCACACACGCTTGGCATAAGAAGCCCATCATTCTTCACGAACGCTACCGCCATCCAAGCTCTTCAAATCATCCACTCAATTCTGTGTTCTCGACGATATGACTCCGAACAACTCGAATGAACACATGTCTAATTACCGCGGCCTCAGCAACATGCCACAACACGCGTTACACAGAGAGAGGTCCACAACCCAGCAGATCAGACGCGGTGAATACGGCCAAAGCCAGGAACTAGCATATGGCACGAGTTCGGTACGTTACTGCTACTCTGACTCTTTGCTCTCGTCAAGCCTAACTGCGGGTATGCAGAGATTTGAGGAAGTCCAGAGAGTGAACACGTCTGACATCCCTACAAGTCGCGCCTCTGGCTCTGGGGAACACAATGTCGTAATCGCATACGAAGCACCCCAAGCGGACATGAATATGGTACGCCACGCACTCTGTCTCACCGGTTCATTAAGTTCTGACCTTCCGTCGACAGCAGCGGCGTACCTATAGCAGCGGGAGCGCAAACGTGCTATCAGTACCACCGACCTATGTTGGACCATTTGTTGCCAACATGATGCAGCGGGCAGGTACGGCCCTGACGCAAGTGTATGGAAGACATCCGTCTGTCGGGGGCAATGGAAGTTATGCACCGGGATATGCACCAGGAGCTCGCGGCCGAATTCAGGGCGCAGGCCTCGCACGTCCACCCGCGAGTAACGGCGGTGGGTCAGCAGAAGGCGCTAAACGGCGTTCGAATGCTGGGAAAGCTATCGACCGCGAGGGCTTTCAACATGGGGAGGCGTACCAGAGAGGGAGGAAGCGCCGACTAGACCCAAGTAAGGGTCATGAAGAACAAGGAGCGGCGACTACGTCAACTTCCCCGAGCAAGCGCAGGCGCACCTCCCCTCCAGCTGCTGAGCCGAGTAGTCATTCAGGAACCGTGCAGGTGATACACGGTCCTTGTCCGGCCGGTGCACGGATTCCCGGCGCCGTTGGAGTCGATCTTCCAGCTTCCGCCTCTAATGCTAAGCGAACGAGAGAGGACGACGACTGTGAGGAGCTGTACACCCCTAGGCATGATTCCAGCGACGCGACCCAGGTACTGGAGCAGCAACCACGCCCATCCAAGAGGCTTCGAGAGGATGCTGGGGAGCAAGCAGACGTCGGAGGCACAAAGATCACGGGAAACAACACTGTAAGCGGAAGTCTCTGAAGTGCGCCTGGATATCAGAACTAACTGAAGTTTGGTTAATAGGCGCTTTCGCAAGAAAGCTTAACTCAACTAACCAACCTTGGTCACGGTGCAGAACCGGCTGAGGACTGGAACGAACCCCTACAACTTGAAGCAACCACGGCCAGTGGGACACGGGAGTCCGCGACAGTCGAGGAAGACACTTTGGGAATGGACCATCCGTTCCAAACGAACCCTCTACCCAACATTCGCGATCATAAGCGGTGGGTGCAATGGCCACCGAGGAAGGAGACGTCCGTACGTTCTGATCCCGAATTCGAGTTTCTCCCCAGCACCTGGGATGCATTGGGGTTTGGATATTACGAGTTTGATCCTGACGAGAGGTTACTAGCGTCGAGTATACCTCTATATTAATGAGACGGTGCAGTCGATTTTCATAAGAATATCAAGCCAACGTGGAGCTCCCTTTGAAGTCGCCTAGCGAGACATCGCAGCAGAACTTGCATTTATGACCACAAGCGGAAGAGACGTTTAGTCTCGGCAATACCCGGCAGTTTCACTCCTAACCGGTCTACTCAAGCTTGTCTCCTTACAATATTTCAGGATCGCCGGCCCTTGAACTTGTACATAAGATGCTGTCTCTTTATTTGTTGTGCTGAGGACGACAATCCCGTTCGTAGTACAAATACGCTGAGATATCCCGACTCGGAGCTAGGACGTCGAGTCTGCAGGCCACACGATGTCACCGTCACTTCCGGTCAGTTGCAGAAGACGACAACGACTCTTATTGTTTCCGAGCTCGAAGGCAACGTACAGTAAAGAGACGCACCACCAGCGCATACTTTACCGGACTTCGCGTTTCTCCTTTTGCGCAGCATACTCCCCCAGGAATACATTGCGTTCATCATGGTTGCCCAATGCCTTTTCTGACAGTGACGCTGCGCCTGCATAGTCTATCCCGCTGCCTACCGTCATCAAAGCCAAGTAACAGGCAGCGTGGGGGATGTCCAACGTCACATCAGGCAGATCTCCCAGCTCATCTCCCAAGGCAACGGCGAAACTGTCCATATTATGACAAGCCTGGCGAGTTGCGGGGAGCTCAAAGAAGTGGGAAACCGCAGTACTCGCACTTGCAGGATCGCCCGCCAGTATCGCAGTTCGGATGAGATCTCCGACGAAAATATGTCTGTGTTCTGGCAGGAGTTGCTGCAAGAATGCATTCGCAGGCTGGATGTTTCCGGTGGAAACAAAGGTCCTCGCGCCCTCGACACATGCGTAGTGAAGGCGACTCAAGGACAGCCCAGGCTCTGTAACGTCCGAGCCTTGTTCCAGTTCATCGCTCGAAGTCGTCGGAGAAGCGTCCAAGCCGTAGTACTCGACTCCTTCCTCACTTAAGCCGAAGATCTCTTCCGTCTCGATGTCTTGGGCTCGGGTGAGTATTGCCTATACCATCCGATAAGTGGCATGCTTTGTTCAGGGGAAAGGTTACTCACTGAAACCGTGTACTGTATCATTGGCCTAAGGCAGCTTCCTTTCAGCACACATTCCAGCTCGTCGATAACATGCAAGGAGTGCAGGAGCAGCGGCGCATTAAAGCTCCTGAAGATCGCCAAACAGAACCTCCGGACAGCTGCCACTGCTACACTGTCGTTGTCCGCAGCCTCTCGACAGAGGTCTGTGAACTGGTCGCACACATCCTCTGGCCGCAGCAAGTCCTGCACAAGCAGCTCGGCGCAGAACTGCATAAGGTTGCACAAGCGTTCGCGGTCCCTTTGCTTGTGGAAGCGACGGAATGTCGTAGCGAGCATAGAGCGTATACTCGTGACGAAGTAGTTGGGTGCCGGGTCAGCCTCCGCTGGGTTAACATCGTGGTAGTCCACGAACTCCCAATACCCTCGCTCCCGCTCCAACTCATCCATAACCCTGCGGCAGAGGCTGGCGTATAAGCGTGGCTGCTGGGAGCTGTTCGGGCAATGAAATAAGCTGCGGAGGATCTGCGCGATGGCGTTGCCGTACAGCTCCCCCACCGCTGGGTCGTGACTGCGCTCGATGTCCAGAAAGCAATGTGCGATCTGATCAGACACCGAGGGGAAGTTGTACGCGGTTATCTTGTTCAGCAGGCCGCAGAGGCGTCGCCCGACGATCACTGGGTCCGTCGGAATGTTCCAGGGTTTCCAAAATGGCGACGGACGCGAGGCGTGCGTTGGATGAGACGGGATATCCTGAGCCATTGCTAAGGAGTAGCAAGCAGGAGGGTGATGTGGCACGGGTGAGTGTGGGACAGCAGATACGTGCTGATATATACGATAGGGCTTACCCGGAGGAATGGGCCATGAGTGGCCAGCCATCCCTCGGTCCCGTCCATTAACCTCGTGCCACTAATGTCGGTACTGTTCGCAGGAAAGAGTTAGAGCACCAGTCAATATTCAACGAGATGACTACAATCTCCAGGATATACAGCTTACCATGGTGTCCGCTCTAATTAATGAACATGGTAATCAGTCTCACTGTATGAAATGAAACTCACAAATTGTTGAAACAAGGGGTGAATGTGACAATCATATATATGCCTCAACATTGCCTTACATTGTCCCAGTCTAGCCGGTGAGTCCATTATTTCAGGTTGAGAACTTCCCATACACATGTATTTCCTCCAACACCGCGGGCACGTCACATGCTATAATATGCAATGTAGCTGCATTCATATTCGAATATGGCTCGGTACAACGCATTGAAGGCTCATAGAATATCGATGAAACTGTCGGCAGAACTGATCGCGGACGAAGGCAGTTAGGTCCATATCACTTGCCTCCATTCTTTCTTTTCTTCGTGGGCCGTTCCCCCGCTTCGTCGTCACTCCCATTCGAGGCGCTCTCCGGGGACTCCTTCTTGCTGACGTTGCTACGTCCTGCCCTTTTCTTACCCTTGGCGTCAGACTTTGCGCTTGGCTTTGCCTCGTCGTCATCCTCATCGGTCGAAGCAAAAGGATCGTCCCGGGCAGCCTTAACGGAAGCTTTGAATTTCGGGGCAGGTTTTCTGCTCTTCGTTGGTGCCATCTTTGCTGGTGCGGGAGCAGCACCGTCGCCCTCGTCATCCGAGACAAAAATGTTAGCCTCGGCCGCTTCCTTTTTCGCCTTGAATTTGGGCTTTTCCTTGGCAGGTGCGGACTCCTTGGATGTCTCACCCTGCACTTTTTCCTCGCCCGACGGCTTGGAGGAATCAATTTCCGCGAAGAACGCGTCTTTGAGTTGCTATATGCATGGGTCATAAAGGAACAAACGCTGAGCTTAGCACCCGTATATGGAGGCAGGTGCCCGACGTTACCTTAATTTCCGAGTCTTTCATCAAACTCGTGTTTTTCCACACCTACGCGGGATGTATAAGCGTGAGAAGTGCTGCTTTAGACAATTGGTTACCGTCGACTGGATACCGCTCGGATGTTTGCTATCGATACCTACATTACAACACGGTGAAACTGAGCAATGAATGCTCGATGATATGTATTACTTACCGACGGCGGTGTATAGATTGGACTTGACTCCACTCAAGTTCAGGCCGTGATTCCTTAGGAGTACTTTCATTACCTGGATGATTTCATTAGTGTCTGCAATACAAAGAAAACGACGGAATGACGGGACCTCTTTAACGGCTTGCTCGTCATACACGTCGGGCATGTACAAGCATATGACATGCTGATGATTGGGAGTCTCGCTCCGAGGAGACGTGGCAACTTTGGCACGATAGGCGGGCGTTGCAGCCAGGGGTCCGGAGACGAGAGAGACTTGAGAATTAATGAGGAAATGACATAGGAAATGACATAAAAAGTAGGGCATACGCACTTGCCAGCTTCGTCCATATCTGATCTACTTTGTCTGCAGGCGCAAAAATTAACCTGTGTGTGGTGAATAATAATGACAGGCGGAGATCACAGTAGCTAATACCATTTGCCGGAGACAACACCGTGCTTGACGGAGATAGCTTTCAGTCTTTCAGTAGCCTCCGCTTGCACCTAATGGAATCGTTAGTATGATCACCAATACAGGTATCGGTAGTACTTGCCTGCTCGCGCAGTTCCTTCTTGCTTATTGCTCCGGTTTTCTTATTGGAGCGAGTCGGGATAGAAGCGTCGTTCTACAGTAGTGAATATAGATCAGAAATCTCCCGCAAGAATACTCTTGGCCATGCCTTGATCTTCTCTACTTTCTCTGTGATTTCCTTCACTAGAATCAGACATAAGTATTACACGTTTCAGAGGCATCACTGTACGAACACATCTCAGTGGCTTCCTCAACGGCAGCGTCATGCTCTGGCTCTTCCTTGGCACTTTTGGAGCCCTTCACCCATATCCACTGCAGAAGACGTTCAGGAGGCGGGAGATTCAGAGTTCAGGTACCTGAGGGACTTACAGGTTTATTACCATCGTCTTGAACCATGGATGGTCTGTACTATACGTTATAATTCAGTATCTGGTAAGCCTTTCCAAAGTATTGAGGCCACTTGCTTTCCCCAGGAATTCCTCCAGAGCCAAGGTTGATTCCGGAGACCAGACATACGTATACGACTCTAGCATAGAGTCATCATCACGATTTTGCTTGCTCATAGCTACTTGTATAGTCTACGGCTGTAACAAGTGAGTATTTGGGTTCTGCAAAGGGGACAACCCGTCAAGTAGAGTGAATGCAGTTAAACCTGAGTTGCCACAAACGCGACGACGCGTTCAGGCGCCTATGTCCGTATTCCCACGGTTCGTAAACAAGTTTGCGGCGGTGCTGGACTCCTTCAACTTGGCTCTTTGCTTCAAACATATAGTATACGGCTGCCCCGTTTGACGTACCTTTTTCCAAGAGACGACAGGCTTTGCCTCATGTAGTGGTCATTTCCTCGTCAGAAGATATCAGGCAACGGCCGTACGTCCTTCGTGCTGGCAGGGACTTGTTGCCGATGAGGTCTGAGCTTACGACGCATTCTGCGCTTTGCTCAGTGGTTTAATACGTCCCTGAATTGTCTATGGTGCAAGTGAATTATCTCAATACTCTCGAAGTTGGCAGTAGGGGCGGAAGCGCACGTCAATTGTGCATATTTTCAGTTTCGCCATCCACCTCTTTAGGTTTGCACTGAGCTTGTCATGCGGCATCATTGGTCTATTCAAAGCTGCTCAAGATAGTTTCAGCCTATCCCAATTCTACTCGGTGCTGTCCATGTCGAGCCTGTCTGACTGATGCCTCGCCTCCGGATTATGCTCTGAGGACGCTCCCGACACTCCCTTTCTCCTCGTCTCACTAGATCGCCGATTCATGAGACGATATGGACGGAGAAGGGTTTAGTATTGACTCGTCATTATCGGTTGATATTCCTAGACGTGGACTGTTCTCTGGCGGATACCCAGGTTCGACACCATGCCGCCATCTGATTCGAGACGATCTTCATTCATTTATCAGTTGGTCGCGATTGGGATTGTCTTCTTCCTCAAGCTTAACAAACTTGTGGACGTTCGATTCTTCTCTCCTCCTGTCACTGAAATCCAGTCCTTCTGAAGTTGCCATCGCGCCTTCCCTATCGCTGTCCTGCTGTTCGTCTCTGTCAGTAGACAACTCAACGCGAGATTCTTGACGGCAATACCTCGTCTTCGTTTCTGTACTATAGCATATACGCCCCTTGAGTATTTACATCTTCAGGATGACAGTCGTCTTCCGTTTGATTGTAAAGTTATTAATAAGATACATTATCTCAAGGCAAGATGGCCGAGCGGTCCAAGGCGTGTGACTCAAGCGAAAGCTTGCCTGTGATAAGCAGGTTTCTCATCCGTGTATGCGGGCGTGGGTTCGAATCCCACTCTTGTCATCTTTTGCATCCCTGTTCTCCAATAGATTTTCGAACAAACAAAGCAGCACGGAAAGTACAACCAGTCCAGAGTAACCTACAATGCCTATGTACCACAATGCCGGAGGTCAACCCCAGTCTTCGCGCGAGCAACGGGAGTTGTCGTGCATCCCAAACCACGTAGTATCAGTCGAGTCAATCAACCGATGGGATTACACGCCTATCGCATTTATCGGCGTCCGTGACCGTAAGGGAATGAGCAGCGATCGACAGTGGATTGTGGGTTCCCATTTGAAGTCTTAGTCGAACATAGAATCGCTCGTACTCGGAGACGGAAGCCGCGCCAGGTCGGAATCAACGAGGAAGGCCACGTCGTCCACAATTTCCTCAAGCTCCTCCTCATCAATCGCCGTCAACGCTGGTGACAATAATGAGAGCACTGTGGTCTCGTCTGCCTCGTCAAGGTCTTCATTCGAGGCTAGTTCGGTGTCGCGGGGGGTCGGATACGATTGGTATTCATCGGATGCCGGGGAACTAGGCTCTGCAGAACGATCCCTCTTGACAGGGGAGGCGTGCTCGACGGCACTAGAGAACCGATGACGCTCTGCGGTATGAGGCGTCCTGATAGGGGAGGCGTGCTCGGGGGCAGGCCGGTCGTGCTCCGAGATACGAGCTCTCTTGGCAGGGGAGGCTTCCTTCACTACCTCATCCTCACGGGAGTGTTTGCTTCCCCGAGGCGAGGTAGTCTTACTCGGAGGGAAGAACCTTATGGGTGGAGGATCAGCTTATCAATCGGTCAGGATTTTGGATGAGAACTTACACTTGTGGGATAGGCAGTCGTAAGGCGCCCATCGCAGCACTAGTCGCAGCAGCCATGACGTTGTCGGAGCCTCGAGCGGGCTCGAAACTAAAACGTCGGGGACTAGGAGATGGAGCACCACGGAAATGTAGTGGCTCGCCTGACGGCTGAGGCTCTGCAGGACCTTGGGGAGAGGAGCCGAGCAGGTCGAGAGCGGTCGGCCTTGCCCCCAATTTGGCGGAGGGCCTGTTACGAGCAAATCAGGATTCAAATCTCGAATACAAATCCATGCATACCGCGATTGCTGGCGGGGGGGCGGCCTCCCAATCCCCGGACTCGGGGATGGTGCACGACGGTCCCTGTCACCTTCATGGCCCTGGGTGTCCGCATCTGGCATGTCCCAGGTGCCCTTATGGAGTCCTAGGTAAGTGATCGCCGTTTCCATCCGCTGCCGTCGCACTCGAAGCGTCTGTGCCAGGTTTCGAAGGTCTTGCAGCCTCTTTCTGCTCTCCTCTAAGCGAGTACTGAGGAACCCTAGGGTCGCGGCCTGTGCAGCGTTGTCCTCAGCTACAGATCGGAGGCGAATGGTTGCCTCAATAAAGTGGGACCTCGTTGGTAGGGGTTCCTCCCGCGTCCCTATTCCGGGTGCAACGACGAGGGGGTTAGAGGTTGTGACTTTGTGGTTCACGTCTGGGATAACCAAGTCCGGAATTGCAACTACGTAAATGGGACAGAAATGGAAAAGAACGGCGCTGAGACTAACTTGGGACATTAGGACGTCGAGCCGGATTTGATGAGTGGCGTGGTCCACCGTTTGCCGGTTGAAGTTCCTCAAAATCAGGAAGACTGGGCGGCTTGACTGCCTGAACTCGTTGCTCATCACGGAGCCGGTGGTGCAAATCAGCAGAAGTAGTATTGAGGACTCTGAATGAGAGGTTCAGCGACCGATGCGAGAGAAACGTGCGAAAGAAACAGACGAACCGTCTCCTGGAGCTACCATGTTCTCCCATGCCGTTTATCCGCGGACCACGGTTCAAGATGACGGGAGCTTCGGCTGGGATGACGTCCATAGAGAAAAGAGAAGTGGTGGGTAGATCGAGGTGTGGTAAGTGGGTTGTGTGGGGCGTTGCTGTTCAAGAAGGAGGTCGGTTGAGTGCCACTGGTTCGAAAAAGGGCGCTTTGAGCCACTGATTCCGATTGAGACAAGTGGCTCGCGTCGGCTAGATCATATCGATTGTTATTATATAATGTCCTCGTGTCTCGTAACCTTTGTCCCCTCTGAGTAAGTACATGCAAATGATGGCGCTTCCTGGAGGGAGTCGGGTCTAATACTGTTTTCATCACTTTCTTTGCTATTAATATTGCCTCTGTGGGTCTGGAGTGCTGGAAAAATACACACAGGTACCTCACTGGAAATTAAGCACAGACAGTATTCAACGACGATTGTTTTCTGTGCTGAAGACTTGCATGGATCCTGCCATAGCCCTTGACCCTTGACTTCGGATCTGTTATTGACGTACCGGCGAGCATTGACAATAAACAGATATTGGCGAGTTTTGCTCAGATGTTGCGTCGCTGGGGCTCACATTCCATTTTGTGTAGAGAGATTTGTGAGCCAGGTTATTAGGAAGATCTTCTGTGCTATGAACATTGAGCGGTGCCGCCGGTGCTGCTCTGGCTGGATGCGAATCGCGAGGCCTGCCAGTGAGGCCTGAGGCCTGATGTGCCACGTGGGATGGATGTCCAGAAGCGCTTCAACGACGGTCCGGAACTTCAGGACTCGCAGCAGTCCATGGCCAACAGCACGGTAAACAGCAGTCTGTAAGACGGAAGCCTACGTTCTCACCGTGATCTATGTCTAATGCACTAGGAAGCTCTTGGATTTCTGATACGGCGTGGATCTTACCCTCGATATCGAACCTTAACCCGCAAATCTATCACTGTTTCCCGCCTCCATTGAGATCAGACTAAGCAGGATCAAGAAGGCACTGCCAATGCTCGTACGTCTCACGCAATTATGACTTATGTAGGGATCCAAACTCCTGGGCAGGTTTCAACCTTGTCTATTTGCGTCCTCAATTTGTAAACGAGGGGAAGGATACTGCAGCCTCCTCGCCCATCTTTCCCCTAGGGCGTAAGCCGAGACGCCATCTCCCTGCTTATTATTTTGGCATTCTGAAGGTGTGCTTTGAGCTGTGCTCCCACAGAGCGCACCATCTTGACATGCCTTCGGGAACTGCCTTTCACACAGCACTCCGGAGCTTGGTATCGCCCGTCTTGTTTAGATCCATCTTTTGACGCAAACTGTGCCTCCCTTGGATGCCATCGACCGCAGCCAGCGCTTGTTTAAGCAGACCATTTCTACCTACTTCAAGTGTGTCACGGTAGGACCCGATTCCAACACGTCTAGGCGTGCAGGAATACGGAGGGGCCCCAGTGGGGTCCCGTGAGTGCCCTAATCGTCGGTACGAACGTGATATCCTGCTAGTCCTACGGAAGGTGCGCTCCGTTCATGTCTGGAATGTAGGGAGACATTGGAGCAGCAGATAAACACGGCACTCGGTGCACACTGCCCTCCTGGCCAGTATCTAAGTTCAGATTTTATGATGGCTGGCTCAGAATACTTACATGGACTCTTACGTAAGATTCTTCAACTATGCCATAGCTCTTCCATCTCGCATCGCCTTATTGCGCTGCGAGTTGATGCTGGTTCGCTCGCGTGCTCTTTCGCAGAATTTCCTTTGAGTCGGGGAGCAGATAGGGTAATGTCGATCATGGAAATTACAATGCTACCCTGCCCCTGCTTGATCTGTTTGAATACAGCTACGCCCCATCCAATACTCTGTTCTTTTATTGGCGAAGGGAAGACATCCCTTCTCCGCCGAATCAATGGAAGGTGTCAGTCCCTTGTTTCTTTGTGTGCTAGCGCTCTCGTGGCAGTAGCCAGCAGTACCCAGGCTTATTGGCCCATCTCCCGTGTGGGCACTGTATACGCCGATCATCATTCTTGGATGTAAGTGGCTGTTCTGGAGTGTTTCGCTCTCACTGAACCATGTATACTTATAACGTCAGTCTGCTAAGACAATCAATCAAGGCATCACTACGGTGTTATTACCCTGGTAAGTCAGCTCCCTCCCTCGTCTGCGCCGATTGCCCAGGTAAGAGAGCGCCCTTCGCTTGATCGACATGATGCACTGTGCCGTATCTTGAGCACTGATGACTCTCGCAAACCCTTCAGCTCGCTAAAAGCGTCATGCCAGATTCTCATCACGCAGATGGCGAGCACTTCGCGGTATGCGCTCTGTTTTCTGTTGTGTCTCGGCATCGAATTGGCACGCTCAAGCATGCTCCTGGGATATGTGAACGTTGTGGCTCCTGGTGGAGAACCCGGACTTAGAGCCAACTTGCGTGTCCGAACTTGAGCTCCGCACTATACCTGCTCCCAGAAATAGCCTTGAGGGATTTACTGCATCACACTAGGGTGCCGATGGTGGCTGTCGTTTTCCTGAGATAGCGATGCAGTGCATTTAACATGGCGTCTATCAGGAGGTCCTATTCTTGAAAGTGTCTATTAAGTAGGTTCGAAGTTCTGGGATCTGCCCGACACAATAGACTGATGGTCTCCTCCGCTTCCTGTTCCCCTTCACAAAAAAAATGTTCTCCTTTTTCGCAGATCACAGGGACTCTGTCTCCAGCCACCGTTCGCCACTACTCCGGAGATCTTTCTCCGGCCTGGACGACTCTCTTGGCGTAGAGGAATCGAGCAATGATCTTATACACTCACAATATGAACTTTCGCTATCATCATGGGACAGCAACTCTACGATGTCCAGCCGACCTGGACTAGGTCGCACCTTGGATCGACCTCTGCGCAAAGCAGGGGACGCCGTCGTCGCTATGATCAGTCGGATGTGCGAAGATATGGGCAGAGGGCCGAACGCTCTAATGGCTCGTATGCTGACCTCCGGGGAATGGGGCGCTCATCGTTGTCATAGCCTCTTTTGCCGCGTTTACCAGGATTCCCTTGGCCCGGCTGTGTTGTGGTCTTGTCCATCTATCGAAAAGATCCTCGACATCCTGTTTTCTCCGTATTGCCAGAAATGTCGGGAGTGCTATGCGCTGTCTCTCGTGCGAGACGAGATTTTTACAGAAGGGTGCCGTAAACTCGTTCAAGGTATCCGGTATGTAATTATCCGCCCCTATCATGGCAGAAGTTGATCCACCGTCCACAGGGGAAGTAACCAGTCGATTCAACGCCTATGTGCACATTACGTTTGTGCCCTCTCTCATTTCCATCCGTCATTTCGGCAGCAGCTCCTGCGATCTGGAGCTCAGGAAGCGCTGGAGGAACTATGTACAGCTGCCATACTATGGCGAGAGGACCTTCTAGCACGCCCCGCCACCAACGCGCTTGATAGCCTGAGTAAGACCTTGCTTTTACCTGTGATCAAAGACTTCAGCGCGAGCAAACTTAGAGTCGATGAATATTATCCTTGTCCGCTTTCTGAGGGCGATCTCTCATCCATGGAGCCTAAAACTTGGGAATGCGTCACAGAACTATTGTATTACCTCTCGTAAGCTCGGAGCATATACCATTTCTGCGAATACTGATTATGAGACGCATGACACAGACATCGAAGAACTCAAATACCAGCCGCATATCATTTATCACTAGCACTCGTTCTATCTTATCACAGTCTCACCCAAATGATTGCACCCCTGGCTAAAGCACTCGATGCAGAGGTGGTGGAATGGTTGTGGTCCGAACTGCTGTCGTCTCGTGATCCCGTTGCACGGGGGGTTCTAGGACGGTTGATTTGCAACTTGTATGACTTCTTGTCATATGCTGCTTTCACAAATAGATGGGATACGGAGAGCGGTGTCCAGGCTGGTGTATGGCTTTGGACAAATCTGTGGATTCCCTTTTTCCGTCTTGCGTGGGTGCGTTTCCTGGTTTGCGGAAACTGAAAATACTGAATATCTTGGATAGAACTACTCTGTCCCACTCGGCGCCTTCCCACAAGCAGGTAGTTACCCGGATCTGCAAAGTCTTTTTCAGATGGTCGCGCACTGCGTCATCCATAAGTTACGAGGCGCGGAGTCAAATCCTGGATTTTTCAGAACGATTTTGCCGTAGTGCACCTAATACGAAACCTCAACTATTACGCAAGGACCCCATCGAATGTCTTGGTCAAAAGATAGCCTCGCCACTGTTCTTCGTAGCCGCCATCCTCGAGAAAGAGCGACGTGTATCCGGGAATCTGAACCTGCATGCCATCGACCGAGCGGTGCCTAGAGGTGTCCTCCAGGAAACAAGCAAGCAGATAGCGCAGATATTGTTGAGGTAAAGTCTCTAGCATTGTGTTGTCACACTCTAAGTAATCCGGTTGCGTTTGACCTTAGCTGCAATAATCCTGCGAACGACATCGCGTTCCTGAATCCAGTGTTGAAGTCCGCAGTGCCTTGGTACGATACTGTCTGTAGATTTGAGGTCCGAAGAGCCCTGAAGGGATATCTGTCGCACACCAACCCCTTACTGAGGCGAAATGCGAAACTCGCGAGGGCCCTACTGAATATCGACGTCACATGCTATGAACTTCGCTGCAGTGGAATCGTTGTGGGGGTCCTTGAAGGGGGACCGCCTCATGGACTATGCGTAAGCAGGTTCTGAGCGGCCCTTTCTGCGTGGTCCTAACACGGTTCGTCAGGTGTTGGACGAGCACGAGGGTCTGCCTTATCGACCGGATCAAAACTATAGGGATGAGTTCCCTGTAAGACGTCTGGTGGCCAGCAGTATCTGGCGCGATATTCGTTGGGTACCGTGCGCGGAGATCGACCTACGTTCATCGTTCTACGAGCCGCTCACAATTGTCTTCCATGGCGAGGCATATCACATCGTTTGTAAACGTGACACGTCCCTTCGCACCCCGCATCTCGGCCTTCTTCCCTTGACGTCGCAGCCCGCAGCCATCAGCCACGATGCCGCCGATGTGGGGAGTTTGCACATTTTGTGCGCAGTAGTCACGGGGCCGCCAGGCTCTTGTCCGGTGTTCTGGCAGGTTGGGTACGTCTCCGCGTCATCGCAAGAAAATGTGATATCGATTGACGAATCGAAATTTTATGCCCGCCCAATGGCATCTAGATCAGGATTAGTTCATGCTCTAACGGGAGAGACCTTCTCTCATACGCAAATGAAGGCCAACATCTTCCGTCGCTGTCTCTGCCATCGATTATGGCTGAAGTCCGGTTGAGCCTGTAAACCTTACCTTCCGGGGGGCAACTCCCGCAAATCGCAAGGGGGAAAATGCATGCAGTATGAATGAAGCAGGGCAAATTATGTTAACAGTGACTATCAGGGGTGAACTAGGGTTCTCGTTGTCCAAAGGATAGATGTAATATATCGCATAGCTGGAACTAAGCGATTTCTTGGAACTGGAGTAAACATACCTGATCCTTAGGTCGTGAAGCTATGATTTGGTCCGATATTTCCATGCTCGCAGTCATATCAGGGGAAAGTGTCGTCCTGTAAGTGCAATACACCTCTTTCAGCAGAATCTTCATCTCCATTAGAGCCAAGCTAAGTCGGAAGAACCAGACTAGTCAGTTTGGTACGCACTGATAGGAAGGCAACATACTTCCTCCCTATGCAGCCTCGCCCGCCAGACGCGAAAGCAAAGAAGAGCTTGTTCCTCTCCTCCCGGCGATCCTGTTCCAGCCACCTCTCCGGAATGAATTCGCCCGGCCGAGGAAACACTTCCGTATCAAGCTGATGCAGCGTGAACGCCTGACAGCTTACTGTAGTCCAGGCAGGGAGGAAGTATCCTTCAAGCACGCGCCCTCCATCCGGCACGCGCCGCGGCAGTGACATTGGGATCGGACTGTAACACCTGAGTCCCTCCTTTACAACCGCTTCCAAGTAGGGCAGCTCGTCGACGGGGGTTGCGGGGTTCCTCAGCAACTCTGCGCGCAACTTATCCTGGATCGCACCGGATTCCGGACGCGAGAGCTGCCACAATAGGAAGCAAAGCCCGTCGCCTGTCGTGTCTATCCCAGCAACGAGATGGTCCATACACTCCGATGCCATCTCGAGGATCGGGACGGTGTCCTTTCTCGCCTGTAGCTTGGAAAGAACCGTATGGTCAGCCACAGCGGCGGCCTTTGCTGTAGTACAGTTCTCGAGCACATATGCGGAGGCCCTGTCAGGCTTCTTGGTCGCTCTGAAAGGATTCGCAAGGTTCGAGAGTAGACTGTGTAAGCGAGGGTAGCGATGCTGGATAACCCGAGCTACCACAACGAAGAGTTCAGCCTAGATAACCGAGACAAGTTCGAGGGACGGACATTTGAGACTATCATGATAGGACAGTTCTTGCATCATCTTCAGATCCTCGTCATCTTCGACCGCATGCGTTCCAAACGGATGGAATAAATGGTGTGTTATGCCGTCGAGAGCATAGCAGTGCAGAGGCACCTGGGGTAACTTGTTAGCCCGATCCAATGCGGTTCAGTGATTACGACACACGTAGACGTTAACGCATTTCTGGGCCGCGCATTCTTGTAGTACTTTCTTCACGAACATCCGGGCGCGTTCCTCGATGCCAGACAACACCCCTGACTGCATCACGTATTTTTTTGCATATCGATCTGCCATTCTACGCTTCCGCTCGCTGTGCTGTCATATCGATGAATTCAGAATGAGTAAGTGCGCGTTCCGTAGATCATTACCTCACTCTTCGTCAGCGTCGAGAACATGTTCCTGGAGTTCGCGGTAGCTGAGACTTCGGGACACGGTTATGCTTAGGCAGCTGCTACATACCTTGCACCAAAATTCATGAACAGATCGTAGAACTCGGTCTTTTCAAATCCACTTCCTCCGACAGAGTAGATCTGCTTGGCAGCTTCGCCTGTCGCGAACGATACCTCGTCCGGCGCAATACGCACAACGGGTCCATATCGCTTGTGCAACTCATGAACATATAATCTTCTCCTGCGCGTAAGTTCTTGGTACAACAGCCATCCACCGGTGAAGCGGGTGATGACTGGCCCGGGGATCTTGGCCAGAGGCGATAAGAATACACGATAACAAACAACGTAGATCAGACAGAGCAGGGCAACGATGCCCAGGTAATATGCCACTGACATATTACTTCAGCCCACAGCTTTCATGAGAGGTAGAAGCTGTAAGATAGGCGTTCGTCCAGTCCTTATATCAGCCACCGGCATAGGGGATACCATCTCAAAGTTTGATAACAACGAGGAAGATACGGACTCCGATGTTTCGAAGTCCGGTGACTCTGGATTTCTAGGCATTCCGCACCCCCAAGGTCCACACTCTGTGCATCAAAAGACGTTTGCGACAGCATTGAGAGTTGAAATTGAAACTGCGTACTGCATAGTATGGCAGCAAGTATTTCCCCGCCAGCTTCCCCGCTGCTACAGTATAAATATTTACGAAATATTTACCGGAGGTTTGTCTAAGTATACAATTACATAATTATGGGGCACTTGCGGTCCTCGGGCTTGACCGCCACTTGTGACTCTACGACTTGCTTCAACTTATGGCTTTTGGTCTTACAATCGGTACAGAGCGCGCTACTGCTCTTCAGGTAACGTCTGTTTAACGATGGGTCAAGGGCTTGGCTAACAATATTCACAGAATTCCATCCAAGGTGAGCTCACGAAACGAGGGTTTAGCGCCGATGCAGGTGAGAGGAAAGGTACTCGAGTCGATGTTTCGACGCTAAAGCCCTTTCCTCAGACCCGGTTATGGCGGAATACATTACCATTATGATTATAAATAACAAGACGCCAGGTGAGTGCAGCATAGGTGGACCACTCGGGCAGCTATGAACACGTCGTCGCAGAACAAATTTCGTCCGAATTGGAGGATTGTGAGTGTATATTTCTACTATCAATGGCATTAACTGAACACCTTTCCAGTGATAGGATCCGACTTTGGTGAGAGTCGAGCATTGTCGAGCGTCACCGTCAGCTAACCGCCCTGAAGACCGCAGCTTTACCGACTGGCTGTTCGCCGAAGCTGCGAAAGGCGCGCCCGAGCCCGAAGGTTCCCCAGCGACGCAAGTCCCAGCCATCCCTGTTCCTGCCCCTGCCACAGCCTCCTCGGAGCCATCGTCCAACCGCGAAGCCCCTCCACACCTTCCCAGCGACCCATCACGCCGACCACCAAACGGCCCGCGGCAGGGCGCCCCACCACTCTACCAACAAGCGTTGTCCCAAATCTCCCCAGGACAGAAGCGCACAGCGTCCGCACGTTCCCCTTCGCCGCCTGGGTTCCAACCGAACAAGTCGCGCCGCACGGAACCGCCCTCAGGACCCCGCGCGATGGCGCAGGGCCAGGGCCCACGGAGCCTGCTCGAGCGAATGGGGGGCCGCGCCAACCGCGCCGCCAACGGCCGTATGAACGACGAGATCCAGGCGCGCATTGACAACATCACCGCGCGCTCGCCTGAGCCGAACGTGATAATGGGCGGTGCGCCGGGGGCGTTCCCAGGCGGGATGGACATGAACGCGGTAATGGCGATGGGCAACCCGCTGATGCTCCAGGAGATGATGATGAACCAGATGGCGCTCATGACGCAGATGGCAGGCGCCATGGGCATCCTCAACCCCAACCCAGCGCAGTTCATGAACGGCGCGTTCCCGCCGGGGATGACGCCGGAGATGTTCGCGCAGATGCAGGGGATGCAGCAGCAGATGGGAAACATGGGGAATGGCCAGGCGCAGCGGGGTGGTCGGCCGACGCGAGGGCGAGGCGGAAAGAGGGGAGGCTTTGCGGGGCCTGTAGATGGTGCCGCGTCGGAAGGTGCTGCCCCTGCCCCTGCCCCTGCTATCGTTGCCCCTACGCCACAGACTGCTGTTCCTGCCGTTGCAGCACCGGTGGTCGCGCCCGTGCCGGTTCCTTCGACGTCAGTGACATATACATCTTCGAGAGCTGGATTTGTAGTGCCTGAGCGCCCGCAGTCGCCTACTCTCTGCAAATTTGCATTGAAGTGCACGAATCCGTTGTGCAGATACTCGCATCCTTCACCTGTGGCGACGCCCGAGAGCGGTGTTGTGCTTAGCAATGAAGCCTGTGAAGCCGGGAAGAACTGCAAGGATAAGGATTGCATCAAGGCACATGTCAGTCCTGCTACCCTGACTGGTGAGTCGCAAGCGCACATATCTCTACGTCTCTAAGGTCACTTCCAAATAGCTGCAGACACTATTAATCCCAAACCCCGCCCGTACGTCCACCCCACACGACCGGGCCCGGACAAGGGCCACTTCGCACAACCATGCCGCTTCGGCGCCGGCTGCACGCGCGCAACGTGTCCCTTCCAGCACCCGGAAGGCCGCGTGCTCCCGAATTCGTTCCACAAAGGCCTGTCCTCGTCGGCGCCGGTGATTAATGTCCACACGCCGGAGACGGGTTCGATAGGCGGCCCCAGCCCACACAGAAGCGTCACGTTTAACAAAGGCAACACTGCGGAGGAATTGGAGAAGAGGATGAAGGAGTTGGAGGAGAGGAAAAGCCAGGCGGAGGCAGCGGTGAAACGAGCTGAGGCTGCCGCTGCGAGCAAAAAAGACGAGAATAAGCCTGTGCCTGTTGCTTCGTGAGACGTCTTCTTGTATTCCATCTGCCTGCCCTCCAAGCGTCTGTTGCCCAATGTCACTGTAATTTACATATCTCGTCTGTAGTCTCTTCGGACTGTCTACCAGCGACCATCAGTTGTGGCTTTTATCCGTAGCTCGTGTCTTTTACTCGTCCCCCTCGTCTATTGCTAGCAGAAATAGTTGGGAATTGTAATAAAGCGAAACAAGGTCTGCTCACAATCACCCTCTACCTCTTCAATTGTGCGAAAGATTGTTCTCTATCCTACACCAAATTAATACCAGCATCGACCTGTTATATCGTGTTTACAAGTCTATAGATCTACGTATACCCTTGCGAAGTGAACGTTCCCGGCGCAGAGCTGACCCGCCCTACTTCCGCCACCTTACCCGGGTTACCCCCGTCGTCGTCGTCGTCGTCGCGCTCGTTGCTCTCACCTGGCTCGTCATCGTCTCGGACGTTCTAGATAAGATAAACACGTGTCGGTGCTGTGCGATATTCTCGCGCGACGTGGCGGATACGGCACGCTGGACGCGTCCTAAACTGCCGTTCCATGCTTAGGTTTCCTGGACGTTCGTGACGGTCATTATGCCTTGTGGAACTGGGAGAATGTCGAAGAGGGTAAGCTGGATGGCCCTGGGCATCGTCGCGCTCGCTGTGATGTCCGTCATGGGGGCGGCGCAGACGCCGAGCATGCCCCAGACGGCGGGGTCGGAGGTGCGTCAGTCATTCCCATAGCAGTGCTAATTGACCAAGGAGAATTGGTAGGCGTCGACTCTGTCTACGTCTTCTGAGGAAAAGTCAAATCGGGGCCTCAATAAGCAACCCGAATACGAAGATGATCAAGCGGCAGAAGGTGTGTGCGTCCGAGTACTTAGTAGTGGCGCCTCTAACGCTCGAGCTGCAGCCGGCAAGGCATACAAGCAAGCATTAGCGACGCTCGCCACCCTCACCGCTCTCCCGCCGTCTTACTCGCAAGATTCATCTTTCAACCCGATGAACGGCAACGGAAAGTCTCCCTTTGTGCCCAACGTCCAAGGACAGGGTCCGCTCGCCAGCACTCTCCGAATACTGATAAAGCTGCGGCATCAGTCATGGGTGCCAAAGTTCCTTCGATCGCGTGCGGGCAAAGAGGGGCTCGGCCTGGGGGGCAGAAGGCGGGAAGATGACTTGCGGGGGAAGGCTATCAAAGTGGTGGACCTGCTGCAGCACTCGGCGGAACTTGGAAACATGGATGCTCTATACACGCTAGCTCAGATATCGCTGGTATGTTTTCACTCTGTACAAGTCTATGTGATATTCATGCACCTCGCCAGTTCCCTCCAGCTGAATACTTCTCGCAAGATGCGAAACTCGCCTACGAATCCTTCACCAAGCACGCGTCGTCAACAGGCAACTCTTCGTCGCAAGCGCACATCGCGTTCTTTCACAGCACGGGCTACGAGGGTGTCGTGCCCGTCGATCAAGCGTCCGCACAGCTGTATTACACCTTTGCTGCTCACGGCAAGGATCGAGGCGCGCAGATGGCGTTGGGGTACCGCTACTGGTCCGGGATTGGCACACTCGAGGACTGCGGGAGAGCGGTGGAATGGTACGAAGCGGCTGCGGAACAGGGTAAGGGCGCACCGGTCTATGGTAAAAGAATATGCTGACCCTGCTCCAGCGATGGAGAAGTTCAGGGCAGGCCCGCCCGGAGGCCGGACGCTTCCTTTGACCAACACTCGCCTTTCCGACTTGGTCGGAGGGGTGTTTGGTCCGGGCGCAAGTGTGGCTTCGACGGGGCTCAACGCGCAGCGGCCCGCCATTCGCGCGGCCAACGCGCGTGCGGCGGGCGAGACGTGGGAAGACGTGCTGGAGTACTACATCGTAAGTCCCTCCTAGCAGCAGATGCCTCGAGCGCTCACCAAGTACTCCCATAGTTCAACGCCGACCGCGGCGAGACGGACTTTGCGTACCGCTTAGGCAAGATATTCTACCAGGGCAGCCTGTACGCGTCCTTCGGCGGGATCGCGTCGGGCAGCGAGGGTGTCGGTGCGGTGCCGCGTGACTTTGCCCGCGCCCGGTACTACTTCCTCCGCATCGCGCGCCAGGTGTGGCCGCGGGACCCGGCGAACCCGGGCCAGTCGACGGCGGGCAGCAGAGACAGAGACGACGATGGCGGACCAGTCGGGTACGCAGCCGCTGCTGCGGCGTATCTCGGGCGGATGTTCCTGCGTGGCGAGGGCGTTAAGGCGGATCCGGCCATCGCGAAGATGTGGTTCGAGCGCGGCGCGGAGTACGGCGACAAGGAGTGTCACAATGGCCTTGGGATTATCTTGAGAGATGGCCTTGTGGACGGGCGGAGGGATATCAAGCAAGCTCTGGTGCACTTCGCCGCCGCCGCGGACCAGGACCTCGCCGAAGCGCATGTGAATCTGGGCAAGTACTACTATTGTGAGTAGCACATTCCGTTCGTCCTCTGGATCGTGAGCGTCTCTGAGTACGGTTGAGGTCGGAATAGATAGGGGAGACTACAAAATGGCCCAAGCGTCCTTCGAGGCAGCGCTCCGCAACGGGTCGCCGTTCGAGGCGTACTATTACTTGGCTACTATCCACTCGGCCAGTATAAAGAATCCGGCCGTGCCCCCGGCTATGGCGACTGGGTCTTGCGCTATCGCTGTCTCGTTCTATAAGCTGGTGGCGGAGCGGGGCTCTTGGGAAGATGATTTCGTCAAGCAAGCGGAGGTCGCGTGGAATCAGGGTACGGAGCTTGGCCGACAGACCGCCATACTGAAGTGGTGGATGGCTGCAGAGAGAGGGTCGGAGATTGCGCAAAACAATCTCGCCTTCGTGCTGGATCAAGGTGATATCCTTTGAATCGTGAACTCTGCCACGGCCTTACTTATTCGCTCTGTGCTTCCACAGATAAATCAATGCTCAGGTTCACGAGATTCGCACCATCGATGCCGTCCAATGATACAGCTCGACTAGCCCTGACGCAGTGGATCCGTTCCGCTGCGCAGCACAATGTCGACGCGCTGGTGAAGGTGGGGGATTATTACTACCATGGTTTGGGCGTCCCAGAAGAAGAGCAGTCCTTGCGGTACGAGAAAGCGGCCGGCTACTACCAGTCAGCTGCGCAGACTCATTTGAGTGCCCTCGCTATGTGGAATCTTGGATGGATGTATGAAAATGGCATTGGGGTCCCCCAAGTAAGTACCGGAATGGCTCCCTCGAATAACTGTTGATGTTTTCGCTGTAGGACTTCCATCTAGCCAAGAGACACTATGACCTCGCTGCACAGACAAATAGCGAAGCATACCTTCCTGTGCTCTTGTCGCTAATCAAATTGTACGCGCGAAGCTTCCTGCATACTCTCGGAGGTGGTAAAGGCGGACTACGATTATTATCATACGATGAACTAGGTATGTAACGGGCTCTAATTAGTCGTTCACTATCTCACTGTGGATGATCAGAGGCTGTGCCAGAATACGAAGGACAGGATAGTCGCAAGATTTCAGATGCGCAGCAGGCATCTCCCCAGGATGAAACTGTCGGGACGGCCCAAGATCCTATTGTCGAGGATGTGGAGGAGGATGAACCGTGGTACTATGGCAAGGCCCGAGATCAATTTAACCGCAGAAAACAAAATCGGGAAGGCCGAGATGGAAAAGACATAGAGGACCCAGTCCAGGTATGAAATCTATCTGGTATGTATTTCGCCGCGTCTGACACACGACGCAGTGGGCAAGAGACCGAAGAAATGCCGAGAACGAGCGAGACGGTGATCTTGGTCCTGAGGATTACTTTGACGCCTCATTGCGGGGCGGCCGTCGGGAGGATGACGAGGAAGAAGACGAGGTCGTGGAGACCTTGCTCCTCGTTTCGCTCTGCGTCGCAGTGTCAGTACTGCTTTATGTGCGAGGCCGCTGGGCAGAGAGATTGCGACGAGAGCAAGAAGAGCGACAGCAGGGGGGCGGAAACAACGGACAAGCACCCGCCCAACCGAACCAGGGACTCTTTCCTCCTCCAGGGGATGCTGCCCGAGATGACTGGGCAGTTTTGCGGTAGCATTGTGATTCCGCATGTATTATTTTTACCTGTAGATTTCATAAATTGTCAAATTGCATCTTCGGGAAGCCAGAGTAAACCCGAGCCACAACTCTGCCACCGTCTGATTGACTTTGTTTGGTTCTGGCGCGATTTGCGGGAGAACGTGACCCGCCACATACGCGCCATTGATCCTCTCGTAAGTCCTGTAAAGTGACTTTCTTGCTTTTCGTCGGACAGCCGTCTGAGCACCTGCGTTCTCTGCTGTTTTGGGGCTGGTTGACGCAGAAATGGACGTGCAAGCACTCGAACCGCGCATTCGTGAGATTCTGACGGCTCCTGGCGTCGACCTGGGTACGATCAGCGCCAAACGCGTCCGAAAACAACTGCTGGAACAGGATCCCAATCTGACGGTCGAACAATTGAAGGAAAACAAGGACGAGGTGGATGCGCTGATTGGTCGCATTTATGAAGAAGTGAGCGGACCTCGGGAGCAAGGCGGCGCTGACGACGAGGAAGAGGGGTCGTCAAATGGTAAGAGGAAACAGGAAGAGGAAGAGGGGGCCGCGGACGAGGACGACGACGGAAACGACGAGACCGACGAGGAGACGTCGCGACCCAAGAAGAAGACGAAGATGAGCAAGGAGGAACGCGATGATGCAGAGCTCGCAAGACAATTGTCGAATGAGCTTAATGGCCGCTCCCGAAGCTCGAGGACAGGCAAGGCTAGTGGTCCGAAGAAGCCACGTAAGAGCAAGAAGAGCGCAGCTACGGTGGACTCCGACGACAGCGAAGGCGGGACGAAGAAAAAGAGGGGCGGTGGTGGTGCGAAGGGAGGGTTTGCAAAGGAGTATGCTCTGAGGTACACGCTCGTTCGTTCCCCACCCTAGGAAACAGTATTAACGAGCACCACTACTCGCATAGTGAACCTCTGGCAGCTGTAGTGGATGCCGAGAAAATGTCGCGGCCGCAGCTGGTCAAGCAATTGTGGGTGTATATCAAGGCGAACGACCTCCAGAACCCACAGAACAAGAAAGAAATCATGTGCGACGACAAGCTGCGAGCCGTGTTCAACACGGATAAAATCGACATGTTCAAGATGAACAAGGCTATTGGCCAGTACGTCCCATGACCAAACGCTCATCATCAGAGATTATACTTACTCGTCATCTCACGAAGACATTTGCATGAGCCCTAGCGAGATCCGACCATACATTGGTGCATGAAGTTCATTGTCCCTCCACAGGGGCTTACTTTATTATGTTCCTTTATTTCTAAACGGATCGGTTGCCGGATCATTGTACACTGCCATGTTTCAGCAGTCGTCCATCATCAATAGTGCATCATTTATCGTAAGTGTCTGCAGTAATCACTTTGACAGGCATACGCCTGCTTTGCCTATTCCTTGCATCTGCTCCTGGGTAGAATTGGCGCCAAGGGTTGTGGCGTAATGGGGCTGCACTGCTGGCTGCACTCGAAAGCTATTATACCGACGACAGAATAACAGGCCGCTATCGGTATTCGTTCTGCATGCCGATCGCGCCGTTACGCAATGCTATGACCAGGATTCCTTGGGGACATATGAGCGGTAGGCCCACTGCAAACCAGCATACAGCCGGAACTGAAGTTATCAACGATCCAACCAGTCCAGAAAGCGCTGAGCGTTCCGTATAACATTGTTCTTATCGTTGATCATTGTGAAATGCGTCACCTGCTCAGGTTCGTGAAGAGTGAAAGATATCGCCATGCCACGAATATCTTCGCGCGAGGCACGACACCCAATCGAAACAGTCCCTCGTAGGTACAACCAGAGTGTTTCATGATCAGGATATGTCTGCACTAGTGTTTGTGCGTGGGTGGAGAGGGATTCAACTGCCTCGAGGATTGGTTCCGCAGCTGAGCTAGATCCGAGGTGCGGGATCTGGCGAATGTGCTGCGAAAGGCTCATAAGGTAGTGGACCGCTGAGTAATCTGCGACGTGCGTCTCCAGCCATCGACGGGCCCAGGTGAACTCGTCTAAGATGAAAAACATCTTATAGGCGTCTGCGTCTGCCACCTCTGCGTCGCGGGGAAGCAGAGCCTGCATGCAAAGCAAACGATGGAGCCACGCGAAGTAGTTCCTTGGATAGATGTCGCAAGCTCTGGAGGCGATGGATAGCTCAGTACGCAATACATCCAGAGGGGGGCAAGCGCCATCTAGAGACATAGAGTCCGCAGAACCGACACCGGGTTCATGCATATCGGCGCTGCCGGTGCTTTGGACGCGTAAGCTTTCTTGAATTTGTGCCCCGCCAGTACTCACCGGTATTGCATTTGGTTTATGAGCCATCTTCGGTAGCACCACAGCATAGACTGTTTAGAGGTTTCCCGAATAGAAAGCAGAGCCTCTAAAAAATCCAGTTCCTTCCGTGGCTCTAGAGACCCTGCTTGAACCAGCGACTTCCTGCGTTTCAAGGCCGTCTGGTGGGCGGGGTTGGCTAACAGAAGGACGTTTGTTATACCGACCAGTTCAGTAGGCACTGTCTGGCGAGAGTGTGCTGTTGCATTCCCTATGGCAGCCATTTCACGGATGGCGACCAAGTACGACTGGTATAGCATCCTCTGAGGGACTCCCAAGTTTTCGTCCTGGTATAAAAACGGGCCATAAGCAGAGAAGAACGGCTGCCACTCGTTGCCATGACCAGGCAGAATTTCTATGGATTTTCTGAGGGCAAAAGGGGAATCTCGTCAACTTGCACACCTGACTAGCAGAATGATCACTAGCAAGCGTACAGCGGTAAACTTAGGACCTCAGCCAGCTGTCTGAACGACATTAACGCTTTGTCCATCGGTACTGATGATTGTGAACCTCCTTGCTCGCCACGAACGGTGGGATGAAAGCTAGAAGCACGACTGCGTTCCCTCCGAGTGGGGAGTCAGCGGATCAACAGTAGAGCGGAGCACTCGGGTCAGGGTTTCCTTTCTGCTGCTGACATTCCTAAATATCATAGGAACGCGGGGCAGGTACACAGGGCAATTTATATCTTAATCTCAAGTAGCAGTCTACGCGACCAGTCCATTGCTATAACCGCAGGGTTGGACTCATCTACTTTCCACGTGGATAATAACGTAGAAAGACCTTGGGGATGAGGCCCTAGACGTTGCAGAATAATGGGCCCATTACACTAGACGACAGGCCATGCCGAAATATGGCTACCACGGAACTTGAGAAACAGTATGATCTCCCCTATCTGCGGGATTCTGGTGGTACGAAGACATTGTCTCGATAATACCGTAGCTCTGGGGACCAACAGATGAGGTTAACAGAGCTAACTAAAATATCTGCTTTTACCTTTAATGGATCCCTTGATATCGTCAAGAGCCCTGTAAATATTGGTAGAACATTATCAATCTCGAACATCTATCACTCAACTTCGACATACCGATGCTTGCTCTGAATGTGGAGGTCCGGACGGGGCAGGGAGGGATACCATCTGCGGCACAGCTCCTGAGGAAAGGTGAGGAAGGTCATCAGTCTGTACGCTTCCCGTAACACACCTTGATGGAGGACACATCTACATAAGCACGGATCAACGCCTTGGCTCAACGCAGTAATTCAGTGCGACTCACCGACAATGCTAAATGTGCGAACAAGGGTCAGCAAGGGAATAGCATGTTATATAATGAGTAAACGTTGACCGGTAGTGCAGATAGTCAACGACTTCGGGCATTTCTTCAAGGAGAAAGGCCCTATCTGCGTGTACGGAGTTGCCTGCTAATACCGCGGTCCTCGGCTCGGGTACCCATCTTTTGATGTATTCAAGGACCCGCCCGGCGACAAAATCAATCGAGTTGGGTGAGTTCAGACTTGCTTGTGTCAGACCCGACTAGCCCATCCATCGAGTCAGCATATGAAGAATGACAATGCATTGTTTATCGAGAAGACATGCCAATCCATGTTGTTTTGTACACCACTCGTCCATTCTACTCCATTCATGAATCTTGCTGTGTCGAACTCAGAAGACTCAGAAAATCCGCACTTGTTGAGAATGCTCTCGTCCACCCGGACCACGTATTCCAGTCCTTCGTCGATTATCTCCAGGTCGCCATTCGTGATGAGAACCTTAAGAGCATAAGGTCGAGCATAAGGTGTCGCCGAGATAGAGCAATCATACAGCAATTTCCATTATTTTGTCTCGCTTGTAATTCAAGCCAGTCATTTCGCAGTCAATCCAAACCAGCGGATCTGAAGGTAAAGTCCGATTCATTTTCTTGGCCACTCTTGTTAATCTAGACAGTGTTGAGTACGAGGTACCGCGGCATGCACCCCTGTATAACGCAGGCAAAGCTCTGAACATAGACAGAAGAAAAGGTAGTGTCCGTCTTATACCTCTGCCTGTCCGACTCACGTAGGCAGGTGCGCAAATAACGCCAAATATTCGATGTGGCGGGGCGGACAAGAAGCACTGGCCTCTCAGGAACGTAAATACGGTAAAAGGTCGGATGAGTTTATAAAGGCTATACATCTATGTCTATGTCTACAACGTAGCCTGACGTCGAATAAATTATGCCGAATCACTAGGATTCCACATCTGAATCTACGTTGGCAGTTAACGAGACTGACTGGATCAGAAATCCCACAGGGTTCCCTAACAGAAATGGGAATGAGCGACCCCGCCAACCATTTCATGAGGAGGGGAACTCACGAATGCAGGTATGCCTGCCTCCTTACATCCTTCCATAATCTCTTGGTTACCTTGATAGTTCGACGTTATGAAGACTACCTCCGCATTCCATGCTGCATAGGCTTCCTTGACGAGCTTCATCACGTCCGGCCTCCCCCCTACGTGACAGTTAGGCAGCGAACCTGTTGGCAGTGTGTTACATTCACGTACCTCGCTGCTTGGAGTCCCACAGGCAGTACCGCTCAGGTCCAATATGTCGGTGAATCAAACCCGAGATAGTCGGACCGAACGTCTTTTCCTGGTCGGATCCGATCCAGATGAGGTACCTGATAGATGGCCGAGGTATATCATTCTCATGCATCACGCTTACGGTGTTGTATGTGCTCACCAGTTCGGGCTCTGGAGGACCGTCGAGAAAGGTGAGATGATACACCTCAAGTTTCTGACTGCGTGACATACCTGTATACATGTGGAGAGGGCAGCCCCGAGTCCAGTTCCTGTGCATACGCGTATACCGCTACAGAACTTCTATTCAGCACACGTGTACTTCCTGCATGAGGATATGTACTCACCGTTTGTACAGCGTCGACGTGTTCGAGACACCGGCGAACTAAGGACACCGAGATCAGGGAGAAAGCCGGACAGTATTTCCAAAGTACTGACCTTCAATTGACGAGTCCAGATGTGCGTAGGCGGGTCATTGACGAGGCTCTTGGTGAAATCACCCTGGACACCGCAGATGAGGTAGTGGTATTTGGCGTGCGTGCCTTCACTATAACGGCCTGGATGAGTGGAAACTAACGACTACTTGATATTGACGTACGAGATGATACCAAACGCGTGGTATTCCATAACCGCGGACCGCGAAATTCTGGCCAGAAGGCCTTGCTGCATGCCGCGCTCGAACTTGAGAACTGCCACCTTGGGAGAAGGCTAGTGGTGGGTGGTCAGTGCAGCTAATACCGGACGATGGGATGCTCTCACAATTTCCACATCGACCTTGACCTTCCTGATAGTCAGCCAAGGGATGACAATGCTGCGCTCGGGTAAGTACTACGTGAAAACCGTCCAACATCAGCACTCACAATATGGTCATGCCAAGGGCAAACCAGAAGTCTTGGTGACGGATAACCTGGACGCCATGAGGATTCCAAGAGTGTGTCCCGAGGTCCCAGCTATCACCCAAGATCACGAAGATCCAGGCTTCGTGGGCGTTAGCAGTTGCCAGTCTGCCTTAGAGAAGATGGGCGCGTACTGAATATTAGTGATGTCCTGGAAAAACCGAGAATGAGCAAGAGAGCTGAGCGAACAACGAGGGTAACCAGGACACACTCACCAGCCCAAGAATCGGTGATGCCGCTCGAACACACTGGAATAAAACAAATGAGCAGTGACATTGAAAACGTAAGCTAAGTACGTACTTGTGATGAGTATTCCGTACCCAGGGGAAAGCGCTCATGATGGTGAAGACGACAGCTATGGTGGTAATTACACCGGTGGCAAGGATGACCTTATGTTCATCCCTTTGGTCCATGAATATCAAGCTCAGCCTGAATATCAGCCAGGCAAATCCGGAGACTCCGCATCCCGAGTGGATGCCGCCCAAGTGCTGCAGCGTGGACGTACACGCGAGACGAAACCAGAGAGGCGTCCACTGGACGATGCTTGGGTTAGTCTCTCATGAGCACAATGATATTGTCCTGCCCACCTTGGCGAAAAGAGTGTTGACCGTAAGGTACAGGAACCGACCAAAGAGCTCGTTCCGCACGAGGATGGCAACATATAAGTTACCGAGGGCAAGGGCACCCGTAGTTCTCCTCGGATAGTGCCACTTGTCCAGACCAGCGAGCAAGACTCCGACCGCGTTAAAAGTCACGACAATCGTGAAGAATTTCCTGGGTTGTGGAGTCAGGTGTGCCCTCGACCAAGCGATCGGGGGACGTACCTGTATGTGTTGTACCAGATGAGAAAGCGGGTCCACCGACTAGCACGCTTCCATGTGGCCTTCCCGGGGGCAGGTTTCTTCGGTGCTGGCGCAGGTGGCGGGGAAGTCACCTCTGTCTTGGTTACTGAGTCCGCAGCGGGCTTCCCGTCTTTGAAGTCAACAAAGGTAAGCGACAACCGAGCGTTCGTGCTAGGCAGGGAGATGACATTGTCAAGCATCCCTTTCTCCGGGTCTACTATTGTGGTAGATTCAACCATGGCGGTGGTGTGAGCGATCCAGAATACTGGATATTAACGACCAAAAGAACGCAGAGATCGGCGAGAAGAGAACGTCGGGAAGAGATAGACTCTTCGTCTGTTACCAGAGCGGTGGGTAGAGCAGACTGCTGGGTACTCGACCAACCATGGCTCTCTTATAACTGCAGGCTGAGACGACCATTACCATTTTGTTCTAACACGGAGAGAAAGTGAGGTACGCACGAGCACGGCCCAATTTGATTGACAAATTGCATGCGTTGCGACGCCGCAGCGTCGTCAAAGTGGCTGTTGCATGAGAAGTAAAAGTAAAGATCAGCGCAATACTTGTTCCACATGCGCTGCTCGTGTACAATAGTCTGCAGAAGACTGTACGGAAGATACGGAAAGATAGATCTGTGGCAGATCTAAAGTCAATCGTGAGAAAACATAATAGTACGTAATCCACCGACGTCGGTGCCGTCGGAGGTCAATTGAAGGGACCGCGCTGTTCGTCCTTCGACGATACTTCCCCCGACGAGGCGAGATCCTCTTCTGAAATCAAGCCTTCGTGGCTGAAAATGATCGCCTCCGACTTATGAATGTACAGCCCGTACAAGGCGTCCGGATTGTGCCTATCGCCGACAGGTGCGTTCCGACGTTGGCGCGAACTCCTCGAGACCTGAAGTCTGGATGCCTCTTTGAGTGTCGGTCCCATGCGGAGCGACTTGACGTTTGTATCTGCCTTTCAACCTGACGGCATTTCTGGATCATCAATTCCCGTACGACATATACAAGCGCTAGCGGCAGTGAACAGCAGTCGCCGGCCTCAAGGGTGAGAGCGATTGCAAGCTATTTTGGTATACTACTTGATATTCTCAGCCACTTACCGCACATATCAAACCATGCGGCAGATGCTTTGCGTTCTACTTCGTTTTGCTCGTTCTTTCTGCCAGCACCTGCATCTAGCCATGGGAGAGACGTCGAATACGAGACCTTTTTGATTCAGGGGCTTGTGTTGCTTCAACAATTTAACTGCGCGGTCCTGAGGAAAGAGAGGTCGGCAGGTAACAAGTATTTATCAAATCCTCATCGCCGCCCACGCTCATAATCCATACGAGGTTCGTACTCTCTCACCGGCACTCCGCACCACCAGTTCTTTCTGGGCGCCTCTCAATCTGACCAGGTGAAATTTCCCCAGTGAATCGCCCGTATGCTCCGACTCTCACGCAATGCTCTTGGAGCATCCATGATGTATACGTGAGACCACGTACTGAGGTCATTGTCCGATCCGTAGGCAAGCACGACAGATTCGACGAGCAACTACTGCTTCTGGGTGCTTCTGCTCACTGGGCGATCGGGGTGATGGCTGTGGTGATCGACTCCCGGGGATGACTGTTACCATACCTCTGGGAACGTAGATGCCGGTTAGTGGGTATCGGTTCATCCTGAGTCCCTCGTGCGAGGAAATTTGGACTTCCTGGCTAATGCAGATGCGTGTACATAGAGAAAGGCCAAACACCGGCGGCCACTTCATCATTGTGCATATAAGACAGCATTGGTCTATCGCATTCCCCCCTGCTCCTCGGACACACGGATAAAAGAGTATTGCATTAAACATCTCACGGCCTCGGAAGGGGAAGGTTGTAGTCAGTCTCGTTGACGATCCTCCTGGCTTCCGGCATTCTCATCGATTCGCAGGTACTTACTTCTTACTATGACATTCCCGGTTGTTAGTTGCTCTGCTTTCCCGCAGACGCTACCTCGCACCACCGCGCTGCGCACTGCTCCCGAACGCCGGAACGCGCATAGCCCTAGCCTAGCAGGGATCGTGCACAGCTACGGCCTCTACACAGAGCGAGGGTTAAATTATTATGGATAGTTTCTCCATGTGGAGGTGACCTTCGCCCAATCCCTATTATGATCTTTTGGCCCGAAGACGTCATAACAAGGAATGGTTGCTAGCTGAGGCTAAGCAGCTGTGCCCGAAATATAACTCTGATTCAGAGTCGTATCACCTTCACTGGACAGGTCATCAACAGAGGTAGCGAGTTAGGTGCACGGAGGGGTTCAGGAATCGCCCAAGACACGCCAGTCGACCTCCGGGCTCCCAACCTCCATTCTACTCCAGACCGATTGATGATTGGCTGAGACATACATGTTACGTAATTAGTCTGTTATTCTCCGTCTCGGCTTGGGTTCTTCTGACCTTCGTCCTTGCGTCTCCGTCTTGTCGATGGATCTTGTAACCGACCTGAAGCATGTCGAGACTCTGAAGTCCGAGTGTATTTCCAGAGTGTTCTCGTCCAGCATCTTGATAGAAATATGTGTTTATCAATCAAGTGTCCGACATCCTCTGACGTGAGAAAGACCTTCGCCTATTGGCATATACTAGTAAGTAGTCGAAATTCCCCCTCTGTTTTTCTATTAACCTGGCGAAGATACGATGACTACCGAGAAGGCAGCTAGCTCTAGTTGCGAGACACCGCACCCTTTGCCTGAGGCTGAAGCACCTCGGCCGCGCGGTTGAATAAACCGCTACTGTATAGCTTCACATATTCGGAGGTGATGTCTCCCCGTCTACTATTTCCGCATGCGTGCATTCTGTGAAACTCTGAAGTTCGTATGCTGTGAGAAAAACCGTGCGTTTCGTCATTGCAGTTGCGGTGGTATCACACAGAACGACATCCGCAGGGCGATCTGTGTCGCTATGTCGTGAAATCCACACGGTACGTTTCTACTTACGACGATGGGCATTGAAATATACGAATCAAACGGATGTATGCCGTCACGTTTAACCGAGCGGGCCGGGCTCGTATTAAGGAGATGTGATATGCCATCGCGACATTTTCAAACAGAAACGCTCACAGTGCTTATCTACAGATCATACCTTCCACAGCGGTATCTCGGATCTCTGTGCAAGTTTGGCTGGCTCCGGAGTCCGATGGACTGACATGTCCCGGTAGCAGGGTACTCTTGGATGATCGGTACTGCTTTCGCTGACGTTTCAAGGCCGTTTCGCTGGGGCTTCTGTGCTATGTTGAAGGACAGCGACCATGAAAACTATGTTTGGAGGCGGCCTGTCGATTTGAGAACGATGCCGTAACAATCTCAGGGTATAGCGCAAGCCTTTCACTTACGATCAGTTCCAGTGATCGCATTCACACAGGCAGGCGCTCCGGTGCGGCCTTTCTACCCAATATATCAAACACGGTACCACATGCGCTGCATCTTCATCCTAGGACATGACTACCTATCCAACAGCGCTCCTTAGTCTCAAGCCACGCTTCGGTGACATTTGTCTGTAGGCCCCATTTCGCATCAATGACGCAGGCCCCCGACACGAAGACAAAACACGACGATGCCAAAACTGATGTGCAGCTATCATACTAGGGTATACCGCTCCGACAAATTCCACAAATATCCGCTCCGCGGCTCTAACTGTCTGTCTATGTTCACACAACCCACCATATGCAAGAGAAAAGCAATGCGATCGCGCAAGTCCATGACGCCCTAGCGGCCAGTGATGCTGCTGAAAAACCAGGTACGGGCCCCGTAGCATTCGCGCCTATGTATTGCCGTCCGAGGGAATTTATCTTCCCCGAGGTGTCCATGAGAGCGTTGTTCTGCCGATCAGGATTAGCTGTCATTCAGTCAGCCAGCTCGAAAGGCCGGCACAAACCTCGTTAACACCCTGCATATCGCGCATGGCGCCGAACCAGGAGTATCTTTCTACCCAATCAGTATTATCCATCCATGACTGCGTGGTATTCAGAAATGCAGTAATCTCTTCCGCAGAGCATTGATCGGAAGCGTTATTGAAATTCTGTCGTTTCAAGGTCAGCTATGTAAACCACGGATATGTAGGTGTATCCGCACCTGGCACGCCCACTCTGTGACCCAAATGGGCTTTTGAAAGGTATTGTGAAAGTCCTCCACGTATTGGATGAAGTTACTGGCGTTGATGTCGTACCAGTCTACAGTGTTCCTCAGCATTCGCATAACTGACACAGGAAGAATGTACACGTACGAAGAGCCACAAAGTCGATGGTGCAACCTCCATTACATGCCTGAAGCCAATCGTGCATCCAGACTTTACCGGAGGGTGCACTGGACGTAGCCGGGCTGCCAAGTCTGATGCCCCGAGAGCGAAGAGGCTCGATATATGTGCGCCATAAATCCGCGCCTTGTTCGGCTGTCAAATTCGACTGTCCAGTTTGCTGGGGCCTTATCGTGCGAGTCTGTGAGATCCGTTGGAAGTCAACCCTGGGGACTTACTCGTTCATTCCGAGTACTGTCGTGATTCTATTTTGGCCCATCGTGCGATTGATGGACGACGTCCAGTCGTGGACCTGGTTCAATCCCCATAGCATGGGCACAAACTCCAGGCCCTTGTCTTGGGAAATACCGTAGGGACTCCATGTGTAGTACCTAGACATACATCCGAGTCCGTTAAGTTCGAGCCAATGTCCGGCAATGTCTACTCACCAAGATACTTTGTTGGTGCCGAGGAACTGTGCCATATTCACAGTATCACCATTTGGCCACGCTAGGCCACTCTTCGCAGCTGACGATACATTTGCAACAGCATGGTTCTCATGAGCATATCTTGCGTAACCTGCGCTTGCGCCTGTATTGAATGCAAGAAAGAAATATAATAGAAATGCGTGTACTGATGTCATCATGGGCATCAGGAGTATTCGCAGGCACTTCCCGCTGCCTCTCACAGTTCACTTATAAGCAACATTCCATGGTCTAACCTTAACACGGCCGGGTGTATGGCCTTTGATGCTGTGCATATCTGGGTATGCATGCGCTATGCGGAGCATGCTGGCGCCAGTGGAGCAACCCAATCAACAGGTCCCGGTACCCCTAAAGTAGGGGTAATATCGGCACAGGGCCACAAGTATTAAGTGTAAGCTCGTCGGCGGGAGTCACACTGCTAGCAATAGCAAGCCCAATGTGTACTCATATTGGGCGCCCACCTTACATGGAAAGAGAGATTATACGACAGCCCAAGTATACTATAAGTACAAGATATCTTGAACAATAAACATCGATGGGGGAAACAGAAGATGAGTGAAAAGAATTACCAGTGAATTAAAGGGCCCAACGTCTAGGTATCGCCATTGACGCGAGGTTCAACTGCTGTCTCCACGCGCACCCTCTTGGTATCACGATCACCACCCTCTTCACCATCGTCAGCGACCCCATGCGCTCGCTTGGTGCCTCGCTTTCCTCGCCTTTTCTTGCTTCGACGAGCAGTAGTCGGCTGACCCTCGTCTGCAGAATCACCCGCGTTGGGGTCTTCCTCCGGCTTGTACGCAGCTGCATCTACACCAAGGCGCCTTGACCGCCTCGGTTTCAGACGAGCCTCAGCGGCAGACGTAGGTTGAGATTCTGAAGGGTCGGGAAGACTGTTGCCCACGGACTCTTGAGAATGGGAGGCTACGCTGCTCTGACGAGAGGTATATTTTCTCCGCTTCGGCGGCAGCCGCGACTCTTCAAGCTGCTCATCCTGCTTAGCGTGTGCTTCTGTGTGAACGCTGACACTGCTACCTTCCCGTCTCCAGTCCACTGAGCGAGAGGGCGAGCCTGCCCTTGATGCAGATACAACCTTGCGGGGAGACGGGGTTTGAGAAGCAGCAGCAGATTTCGAGACCGCAGACCTTGCGTTGTGCACGTAGGCAGAGCCGCTCATAGACTCGACGTCGTCATTAGATGCTCTGGTGACGTCTTCGCCTAGAGAGGGCAAGTAGAATACTGAGTGCTGTTCGCCCGACACAAGCGCTTTGAGCACAACGAGGAGATCATCATCGAAACCAAGCGATTCTACGTCTTGAATGGCACGCCGCTCGTCGGCAGTGGTGGCCTCGCGGATATCAACGATATTCTCTTCCTTCACCAAGTCCTGATTCATCAGGGCACAGCCAGGTACCATGAACGTGACGCGAGGCCCATTTTCCTCCCGAGGTATACTGACAATATGGTAGACACAGTGGGAGCGAGTGACCGGGGAGCTGTACTGCGAGTTGCGTCGCGATCTGCGGCTGAGTGAGGGAGTAGGAGGAGCGGTGTCAACTTCTGATGTTGCTGGGGGAGATGATTCTTGCTTTACTGGGGAGGTGGGCGGCGCAGGAGGCAAAGATTCGGGTAAGCGGGAACCCAGTTGTACAGGTTGTGTAGGCTCAGGCTCAGGCTCGTGCTCGTGCTCAGGTGCAGGTTCAGGTTCGGGTTTGGAGGCTGACTTGGGCGAAAGGAGCGGCTCCTCCACAGGTGCCTGCTCTGCCTTGGCGGGCTCAGACTTAGGCACATCTTCCGTGCTTGGTTCTGGCTGCGGTTCGGCTTCGGGCTCTGCTTGAGGTTTAGGTACTTTCTTGGGCTTCGAGCGAGGTCGTGGAACGCCCAAAGTAGGAGCCGTTGGTTTCGGCTTGCGGCCATGAAGATGGAATACCCTATCAACCTCCTTCGGCCGCTTGTCCTCCTTCGATTGCTTCTCAACCCTTGACTCCTTGCCGTCCTTTGATTTCTCCTCCGCGTTTGGCTGTTCGACCGCCTTGGGCCCTTCCTCCTGCTTGTCTTCCTTAGACTTCTGTGCTTGCTGCTGCTGTGTCTGCGGGGGCCTCTTTATACGCAGCATGACCTTGGGGAAAGTCGAGGAAGGCTCTGAAGCCGTAGTGACATTATGAGAGGTCACCTCGCTAGATGGCACCAACAGAGCAGCCACAGCCGCGGCTTCGCCAGAAGACCCGCTCTCGCTATATGAATCTGCGGCTCTGAGAGAGCTGGCAGCTGTTTTCCTCCCGCGTGCGCCCGCTTTTCTGGGCGACGCTTTAGCTTTGGTCGCACGAACTCGCGCTGCCGTAGTGTTAGGCGTGCTCCCGCTGCCATCGCTTCTTGGCTCAGGCAAAGTGAGGGGCGCTAAATCCCGTTTCCGTTTACGCGATCGCGAGGGTGCCGCAGACTCACTCAGACCATTGTCGTTAATGTTGGAGGAGTCTGCATGACGGGTGTCATGGGCTATGCCAGTGAGGGAAGGAGACTTAGCATCATTGCCGCTAAGCGTCGCAGCTTGAGGATTGTTCGCAGTCGCGACCTCCCGAGACTGTGCTCGCTCAGAGTCAAATATCGTACTGGTCCCTAGGTATGGAATACACGCAGTGAGTTTATGTCTTGTACATTGAGCAAGTGCGACTTACCCGCGGGGGTCTCCTCCGAATCATCAGCGGCATGAGATGGCGGTAGGCCAAGAGAGCTGCGCCAGAGACTGATCAATAACACGGCAGACAAAGATGTTATGCCATGCTTACCCCGTGATTGGAGACCCATCTGAAGCCGACTCCTCCTCTTCTTCCGGTCTAGCCTCTTCTTCTTCCTCCTCTTCCGCCACAACGCCGGGGGTGACGCCGCTACGGCTAGTCGACACAGCTGAAGGCTCGGCGTCCGATGATTGAGATTGAGATTGTGGCACAGGGCCGCCATGTACGAGACGTAAGTGAGGCATGTCCTCCACGTAGAGTGGAGGATAACGATATGAGGGCGCTTCATACGCTCTTGCGGGTTGCACCGCTACATCACCTTCAGGGGACTGCGAGCGGAATTCGGGGTATGTTAACTCCAAATCGTCGAGGTCTGAATCATGACCCATGACATCCCCCTCCCCCAGCGAGTCGTCCGTTGTAGGCTTGCCGGCTTCCACCATTCCTGAACGAGTTTGCAGGTCAAGGAAACTGCTTATTGAATTGTCAAGGGAGGGCGTAGACAAACTGTAAGGATAGGGATCCGCATGGAGAACGGGCTGGGATCCATGATGCAACTCCACGGCCTAGGTCATTTAGGAGCAATCGATACATGAGCTCGGCGATGCTGAAAGAACGTTAACTGTATTACTTACCTCCGTGTCGTGTGCTCGCGGGGTTGCGGTAGCCTCAACAGCCTCAGCTGTTGGTTCTGCTGCTGCGACTTCAGCGATGGCCGAGGCATCTGGTTGCGGGGTAACGGCAACCTCCACAGCTTCGGCTGCAAGTTCAGGAATAGCCGGGCCATCTGGCAATATGACACTCATTTGTTCCAGAGAGTCCGCTTCTTCAATACGACTCTCGATATGAAGTGCCGACTTCTGTCTAGCCGGTCCCGTCCCTGACGTGATTCGCTCAGCATTAGAGTTCTCAAAGGCAGTGGCACCAGTGTCTCGCTCGGGTGTGGTGCGCAGAGAGCCTTCGCCCTGCGGAGTGAACAGACCTCCCATCGACAGCGTACGAGAGAGGAACACCGCAGCTCCTCCTGCTTCGGGAGTGGTGGTTCCACCAGTATTCGACACACTGGCAGGATCAGGGACTTCCGGATCAGCCACGATTGGAAGAGGCACGCCATCGGGCATAGTGTCAGGGGAGTGCTTGTCTTCCACTTTGACGGCTGACTCCTCAGCTAAACACGTTTCTTCTTCGTCAGAGGCAGGCACAGCTCCCTCGAGAACTGTCTCTTCCTTAGCAGGTTCAGACGGAGTGCCCGCTCCCTCCGCAACTTGGAATTCGGAAACATCCAGTGCGATCGCCTGTTCAGATAACTGCTGGTCTTTAGTTCCCTCCCTGCCAGCATCAGGCTCCGATAGTTTGACTTCTGGGACGTCCTGATGATCCGCTGTAGGTTCGGTGGCCACATCAGACTCCTATAGTATGAGATGAGTTGATGTTGAGAACAGATTCATCAAGATTAATTGTATCACCTCAACTGCCGCGCTCTCCGCGGGAGCAATCGCATCATCCTGGACCTCGCTCTCAGGCATACGTGCATCCGGACCCACTTCTTGTCTCTCAGTTAACGCCATATCAGATTCTGTCGTCCGCAATTGGACGTCATCGACTGGGGAAGCAGGTTCTGCAGCAATGGGCAGGCCTTCGGATGCGACCTCATCTGGAACCTAAGGGAAGATGAATATGCAATTGTTATGACTGCGAGGGAAAACTTCGCACCTCACTCAATCTGGGCTCTGACTGGACTTCCTCCACGCTGTACTCACGAGCCTGGGAAGCCCTCGCAGCGTACTCCGACGCCGAAATGGAGGCAACATCGTCATCTTCTAGTTCATCAACTTCTTCGTCGTCGTCCGTGCCGACTTCTGGAACGGTATAGTCTGCAGCGCTCGCCTCAGGGGCCGATGCTTCCTCCGTGACCTGCTCCGGTTCGACGACGACATTGACTTCCGCGTCGACATTGAGGACACTTCCCTTCGTAGGTTCGGCGTCGTGACTTATGTCAAACAGGGCCTCGAAAGAAGCCACAGCAGCTTCCTGAGTGGCCTTCGCAAAGACCTCATCCGCTTCATCAGCTGTCACGTTCTCGTCAGCCTCGACGCTGTCCATGGGGATACTCATGCTAAAATCAAGCATTGCATCAATAGTCTGCGAATCCCCTCCTGAGGCAGCAGCTTCAAGAGCAGCCTTGACGACCTCATCCAGCTCTTCAGGGCTCAGCTCGCCTTCAGCTTGAGGGAACTCTTCAGCTCCACTGATGATCTCTTCGACTTGAGATGCATCGGGAACGGCAGCAGAAACAGCGGCTTCAGCGGCACTTTCCGCCACAATACCGGCGTCAACAGTGTCGGACTGTTCGAAAGCTATTTCTCCCTGCGATTCCTGACGGTTCTCGACTTCCTCTGGTGAATCGGAAGTATTCAGCTTCGTACTTGCGCCTTCAACAGGAAAAGCTGGGGGCCAAGTCCAGTCAACGTGCCCGTTAGGCGCGACCTCGAGGGTCCGCTCTTGGGCTCTCCGCTGAAACATGGGAGCCTCTCGAGGCATGTAGGAGGACTTGCCCGCCAAGGTGGGCAAGGCCTCTGCATGAGATAAGTCTCCCTGCGAAGGGAAATTGGGAAGCGGCTCCTCTACGACTAAGATTAGATCGACCGACTGTGGATCATCAGCAGTGGTTGACATACCAATATCACCACGGTCATACAGCTCCTGCCAATTGCATTCCGCCACCCGCTCCGCAGCCTCCTGCACAGAGTCAAAGGGGTTCGAATAGGAGTTTTGGGAGATATGTCCATCCTTTTCCTCGTCCGCAGCTTGTGCCTCAAGGTGCGGCGGTGGGTCTCTCAACCGTCCATCAGAGCCTTGAGGACCTATGAAATCCGCCATAAGCTCCTGCTCAGAATATCGAGGCTCATCAACGGCAGGTTCTTCCCGAGCGGGAGAGCGAGCGCCCTCCTCGTATCGGGGCGTGAGGTAAGACGGATCGGACAATGCGCCAGGGTCGATGCGGTCGCCGCCAGAATAAAAGTCTTCCATATACATTCGAGGGCCCTCCCAAGGGTCGGGTATCTGCGGTGTCCCAGCGCGACCTGGCTGGTGCGGCAGTTCGAGCTCCTGATCTTGCTCTTCGTTTTGTTCTTCGTCCCTAACATTGCTCGCACGAGAATGCCACGTGTGCGGGGGATACGCATTCACATCTGCCTCGCCGTCTGCGTCCTCTTCGAGGTCTACCTTGTCTTGGGCGGGCTCCTCGTCGGAGTCACTGGCAATATCAATAACTTCGTGTTCCGGCTCTTCGCCTTCGTCTTCTTCCCCAACGTCCGGAGTCAACACCATGCCCCCCTCCTCCTCGTCTCCGGCGGTGGCAAGGGGTGGCGTCAGGTTGGACGGCTCGTGAGGGTCTAGCCTGTCACCTCCTGAATAGAAGTCCTCTGCGTAGGTGCGCGGACCCTCCCAAGGATCTGGGACATCAGGCCCGTCGGCTAGGAGAGCAAAGGCTTCATGGGCGGGCACAGGACTGTACGGGAAGCGCTTACCTTCGTCTTCCTCGGAAAGTTCATACAAATCGTCATACAAGTCTTGATACTCATTTCGCTTCGGAGGTGGTCGGGTCGGAGGCTCCTCGTCGTCGGACAAAAGCTCGATGGGTTGGCCGGAGCTGCCCTCGCCGTTCACGCGCGGCGCACTCTCCTCCTCTTCTTCTTCTTCCTCGCTCTCAGCGTCCTCTTCCCCCTCAGAGCTGGCCGCCTCGTCGGAGCCATACTCGTCAGATGCAAAACCTGCATCGGACATAGGCTCCGCGACATAAGACTGCCCCATGCGAAGAGAGGAAAGGCCAGGGCCCTCGCGAGGATCCCTGTCCTTGCCTTTCAGGGTCTTCCTAGACTTGTACTCCGCAAACGAGTCTTCAGGCTCAACTTCTGGCTCCTTCTCCTCCTCCTCCTCCAGTCCCAGCTGTAACTCGACTTCCTCCTCCTCGGTCAACACGGACACGTCGCGAAGATCGGCCACGGGCTGCTCCGTGTCTGGGACCTCGTCCTCCTCTCCCAACGCTCTCCTCAACGCACCTGTCAGGTCATTCACCCACGCGTTAAACTCTGACGCGGTAAACTTGTCGTAGGGATTGATGATTGGCGGCCTGGTTGCGCGTCTCAGGTAGTTCGACGCTGGCGTCGGATTCGGTGCGCGCGGTCTGCGAGAATTCGGGTTTCGGTAGGGCGTCGCCATGCGCGTCGACGGTAGTTGTCGCGGGCGCGACCACTGCAAGTTGAAGTCAGAATGTGGCTCTGGTGTGGCAAGAACAATGTCTTCCTTGTCTTTGCATGTTTACGTAAGACGCGTCATTCCCACGCCGCAGCCCAAAAGGGGCATCCCCCAATATGGAGTGAGTGTTACTTGATTTGGATATGTCGTTGGTATATGCCATCCAGCTCGCTCGTCATATAAAAGAGACCCTGGGGAGGCGCGCTCTCTTTTCTTCCCCCACCATCTTCCCTGCTTTTTAGTAGCGCAGTCCCTCTTTTACGCTTCAGCTTCAAGATGGCAAGTTTCTTTTCCACTCAAGATACGGCGTCCCACTTCAGCCGTTTGCAGTCCGATGGGTCGACTACTCCGACTGTACGTGAATTTTCAAAACAACTGTTATACTCAATCGTACCAAAACCTACAGGTGAACACCAGACTAGACGCCTATTGCCTGCTCATTTCAGAGGGGCCCGGTATTTAGGGTCCGGCGCACGATCTAACCCCGAAGCTCGTGATCAAGATAATGGTCGCGCCTTGTCTCGGCGTACGCCCATGCACAAATGCTCTTTCTTTAATGTTGCAATACTCATGGCTCGTCCTTAAATATCGTCTAGTCGCTCCTTTGCACACCGAGGGCACTTCTTCGTAATGGTACCAGCTCGGTGCGATGCCAGGGCAGAATTGAGGGTCCGGGGCCGATTCCCACGCTAAATGACGTCGACTCCTGCAAAATTAAAAGTCGAGTCACGCTAACAGTTCAGGTCTGCAAGGTCTTCTGCTCTACCCGCCGCGGACCCTCCTCAAAAATGGGCTTTCCGCCCTTAGCGGCGTCCTGTCGGTCGCTAGGTCGACATCTGGGCTGGTCTGCACGGTCTCTGCGCTCGTTCCATGTCTTTTCTCCCCGCTTTTCCCCAGTTCCGACTCCGATTGCTCGTGCAGTTGCAGATCCCATAGTTGGGTATACCCCCAAGGACGGTGAACATGTCCTGAACTCCCCTTCTGAGCTTGCGAGGAAGATCTCTGCAAAGGTTTTACCGAAGCTACCTCGACCGGACGTGCAAAAGGTTCTTATCGTCGGCAGCGGTGGTCTCAGCATTGGCCAGGCTGGTGAATTCGACTACTCTGGCTCTCAGGCGCTAAAGGCACTTCGGGAGGAAGGCGTCGACGCAGTGCTCATTAACCCGAACATCGCGACGTGGCAGACGTCGCATGAGTTGGCTTCGGAGGTGTACTTTTTGCCTATCACTGCGGACTACGTTGCATACGTCTTGGAAAAGGAACGGCCGGATGGAATTCTGCTTACTTTCGGTGGTCAAAGTGCATTGAACGTCGGTATTCAGCTGGATCGCATGGGCGTGCTCGAGCGGCTCGGTGTGCAAGTACTCGGCACGCCTATCAGGACTCTGGAAGTCAGTGAGGACCGAGATCTCTTTGTACAGGCGCTGAAAGGTGAGTACGTGTGTCTGAGTCGGGGTCTCGGCCTCAGTCCTCTGTGCTGGTACTGACTCTCGCGGCTCTATTATTTGACAGAGATCGACATCCCGGTTGCGCAATCAACGGCGGTATCTTCGGTCAAGGACGCGTTATCCGCTGCTGAAAAGATTGGTTATCCTGTCATTTTGCGGTCCGCGTACGCTCTAGGAGGTCTTGGATCTGGTTTCGCGAACGACCCGGATGAACTCCGTGACCTCGCGGCGAAGAGTCTTAGTCTAAGTCCTCAGGTCCTGATCGAACGCAGTATGAAAGGCTGGAAAGAACTGGAATACGAAGTCGTCCGTGATGCTGCTGATGTGAGGATTCAATAGCTGAGCGAATTTGTCCCGGATCGACTTACACTAATTTTCGCAGAACACCATCATCTGCTGTAACATGGAGAACTTTGATCCGCTCGGCATCCACACCGGTGAATCGATCGTCGTCGCGCCTTCTCAGACTCTTCCGGACGACCAGTACCATATGTTGCGTACTGCTGCGTTGAAGGTTATCAGGCATCTCGGCGTCGTCGGCGAGTGCAACATCCAATACGCGCTCAGCCCTCACTCTATGGAGTACTGTGTCATCGAAGTCAACGCTCGGTAAGGCTTCTTAGTATAAGTCTAGAATTTTGGTTAATGGTCGCGACTTTATAAATAGGTTGAGTCGGTCCAGGTAGGCTTCGCACTTCGGTCGGTTATTGTGGCATCGCTAACCCCTTCTTAGTGCACTGGCGTCCAAAGCAACGGGCTACCCGCTTGCTTACACGGCTGCTAAAATCGCGCTTGGGCACACGCTCCCGGAGCTCCCCAACGCGGTGACGAAGACGACCACGGCATGCTTCGAGCCCTCGCTGGACTACATCGTCACGAAGATCCCGAAGTGGGACTTGGCGAAGTTCTCGTCGCAGGTTGACCGCCACATCGGGTCGTCCATGAAGTCCGTCGGTGAAGTCATGGCTATTGGACGGACGTTCGAGGAGAGTCTGCAGAAGGCGATTCGCCAGATCGACCCGCGGTACAAGGGCTTCGAGGCTTATGTCAAGCCGGAGGATCTTGATGATGCACTGACTAACCCGACGGATACGCGGCTGTTTGCGATTGCGTACGCCATGTTCCACAAGAATTACACCGTAGATCAGTTGCACGACCTGACCAAGATTGACAAGGTACTAAGATAGCCTATTTCGCCCTTGTCCGTGGCTTTACTGACTCAACACTTTCATAGTGGTTCTTATACAAGCTGGACAACATCGTTCAGACCGTCTACGCTCTGAAGACGGCGGGCTCGATCGAGAACCTGGACAAGGAGATCATCGAGCGCGCGAAGAAGCAAGGTTTCTCGGACTCGTACATCGCAGACCTGGTGTCCTCGTCGGAAGACGCCATTCGCGCGCACCGTAAGTCCTTCGGCATCACGCCCTTCGTCAAGCGGATCGACACGCTCGCCGCCGAATACCCTGCGCACACCAACTACCTGTACACTACGTACAACGCCTCCGAGCACGACATCGAGTTCGACGAGCACGGCACGATGGTGCTTGGCAGTGGTGTGTACCGTATCGGGAGCAGCGTCGAGTTCGACTGGTGTGCCGTTACTTGCGCGCGGCAGCTCCGGCAGATGGGGAACAAGACCATCATGGTGAATTACAACCCGGAGACGGTGTCTACCGACTTCGACGAGGCGGACCGGCTGTATTTCGAAGAGCTTGGTTTCGAGCGCGTTATGGATATCTATGAGCTCGAGCAGGCTCGTGGTGTTGTAGTCAGCGTCGGAGGTCAGTCATTTCCCTGGAGGGATATACATGGGGCTCAAGGTAGATATTCCAGGCCAATTGCCGCAGAACATCGCTCTTCGCTTGAAGCACAACAATGTCAACGTACTTGGTACTGACCCCGAGAAGATCGACTCGGCTGAGGACCGGCACAAGTTCTCGTCCATCCTGGATAGCATCGGCGTCGATCAACCCGAGTGGACGGAAGTAACGAGCGTAGATGCCGCTAAGGAGTTCGCTCGCAGAGTTGGGTAAGATTGAAGTCCTCAAGTCCTCGGCGCTTTACTCATCGTCCGCCCAGGTACCCTGTTCTGATTCGCCCGTCCTACGTTTTGTCTGGCGCAGCTATGAACGTCGTTTACGAGGAAGCCGCACTTGACTATAATCTCTCGGCCGCCGCGGACGTATCTCCGTTACATCCTGTCGTTCTCACCAAGTTCATTGACAACGCCCAGGAAATCGATGTTGACGCCGTTGCCCACAAGGGCCGCTTACTGGTTCATGCGGTGTCTGAGCATGTCGAGAATGCTGGTGTTCATTCTGGAGATGCCACATTGGTCCTCCCTCCGTTCAGTCTGTCAGAGTCGGAGATGGCTCGCTTGAAGGAGATCGCGCAGAAGGTCGCTGCCGCCTTCGAAATTTCTGGGCCCTTCAATATGCAGATCATCCGCAAGGACTCTGACGTGGAGGGCCAGGAGTCGCAACTGAAGGTCATCGAGTGCAACCTTCGCGCATCCCGGTCGTTCCCCTTCGTGTCCAAGGTTCTCGGCCAAAACTTTGTCGAGATTGCCAGTGCTGCAATCGCTGACCAGAACGTACCTGAGCCGGTCGACCTCATGGCTCAGAAGCGTGACTATGTCTGCATAAAGGTGCCCCAGTTCTCCTGGACTCGTTTGCCGGGTGCCGATCCTTTCCTTGGTTGTGGTACGTTCCCCTTCGTATGCGTTACTATGAGGTTCGAAGCTTACACATTGTATAGAAATGGCCAGTACGGGCGAAGTGGCGAGTTTCGGCAAGGATATCCACGAGGCTTACTGGGCGGCTCTACTGAGCACTACCGGTTTCAAAGTGCCCTCCGCTCAGTCCGGTATCCTCATCGGCGGCGACGTGACTCAGCCGGAGATGCGGTACGTCGTCGAGGGTCTCCAAGACTTGGGCTTCAAGCTGTACTGTTCCTCGCGAGAGGTTGAAGAGTTCTTCAACGACTTGCCGTATGTCTCGGTGAAGCGCATCTTCTTCCCTACGAAGGACAAGCGTAAGCTGCGCGAAGTCTTTGATGAATACGACATCCAATGCGTCATTAATCTGGCTAAGTCCCGGGCCACCAGTGCTACTGACGAAGATTACGTTGCCAGACGGTAAGTCCTCCGTGACGTATGGTGACCTCTCTTTTCTCACTGGATCCACAGAAACGCGGTCGACTTCGGTCTACCGTTAATTAACAACGCGCGGTGTGCGAAGCTGTTCGTCGAGAGCTTGGGCAAGAAAATACCACAAGGTGGTTTGCGTCGATATAGAGAGGGACGGATACCTTCTGAAGTCCGTTCCTGGCGAGAGTTTGTGGGTAAAAGAGCTTGAATTGTACAACCATCTAGACGTGAGATCCTTCGAGGATCAGGCGAGTATCTTGATAAATTTAAAGTATTGTAAAAAGTATAATATAGCTTTTGATATTGATGTCATTGCGGAACGAGGTCTTCGGCAGTACGGAGCTCGGACTCCTGGAGCGGGAGCACCGTGAGTGATCGGGAGAGGTCATGAGCTCTGCACTTTCGGTCGAAAGCGAATCTCTGCTTTAGGGACGGGTCAAGGTCGTCAGTAACAGCGTCTGCCACGAGACTGCCAATGACGGGGAGGAACTGCAAGCATCATTGGTGAGCTATGTCTGCTGTCATTTGGACCAGTCGTCACTGACCTTGAACGCGTGACCACTCCCGCCGGTTGCAAACATGAGTCCTTGGTCTCCGGGATAGTACCCTATGACCCAGTCCTCGTCCGGGGTGTCATTATACCTGACATCAGGGGAGTGTCATTTTTGCAACTTCGCTGAGCTGTGGAATGTGCAAGGGGTCCTCACCAGCACAGGCGTGTTCCGCTGAATGGTTTATCTGCAAGCTCGGGATATACAGCCCGAAGATGCTCTCGGAGAGCCTTCGCCATAGCCTTAGGTATCCGCAAACCATCGACGCCGTGCGATCCTATAGTCCGCGGGGTTGAAATGGGTGTTGTAGACTGGGGCGTCGGTTCAAAGTTGGCGTAGCCACCGGCGTGAATCGCCATCTTGAGAATATAGTCATCGTTCGGCTAGTGTGGTGAGATTCATGTCACGCAAAGCGAGATGAAGGTGTTCTATACGAACTGGAAAGACGTAAAAGCCGGACTTGAAATCGAGTACGACGGGACAGTCGTTGTACTTGAGTGCTTCTTCTGCCGTGAGTTGGATGGTCGCTACACTCTGTCTAAGCAACGTTTCTCCTTCATGATGTTCCCCCCTGAGAATCGAAACGAGAGTGCTTACCCAGTTGCAATAAATTTGTCCCCAAGCTGGACTTCAGGGAAACTAGAGGCCGTCCAAGATCCGGTAGCCACTATGACTAAGTCGGCCCGTATGGTGGTTCCATCGTTGAATTCTACGCCTGATGTTCTTCCATTCCCCTGCAGGAGCCTCTTCGCCGTTTTACCACGCAAGATCCGCCCGCCCAAGGCTAAAACCTTGGAGACCATGAGGGAGGTCCCTTTCGTAGCATTAGCCCACCCTCCGTCGGAGTTCAGGTACCCCGAAGATGTTTCGCTGAAGCTTGTCTTGATACTGGGCGGGAATGCGGAACGCAGTCCATCTGCATCGGAGAAATTCGTGATGCGTGCACCCATAGTGACGTCGTTGTCATATGCTGAGTCGCAGTAAGAGCTTTCGCCCGTGCCCAGAACTAGCACACCGGATCTTACAGAACTTCAGCCACATGAGGAAGAATGATAGGTCTGAGAAGATTTACTCATGGTAAGTGTCGCCCCATTCGCTCTGATCCTTCCAGGCGGCTATAGCCTCGCGGGCAAACCGAGCATAGAAGGGTTCTGAATAAGAGCTGCGGACAACTTCGAACCGTCATTTGATCTGTCTGCTGAAAGCGAACCCACACACTCACTTCTGTTGAAGTCTGTGCTAGCACCATCAGGGGCAGGCAAGACAGTGGATCGGTCCACCACCGTCACCGAAGTGAACCCACGTTTCAGGAGGTGGTACGCTGTGGATGCGCCAAAACAACCTGCGCCTAATATCAAAATGTCGCTTGTTTTATCGACCATTAGGGCTTTCTGTAAATCTTCGCAAGTTGAAGTCTGTAATGAGACGTGCTTTCCCTGGGATGGCGCTCAGCAAAAGGGCTGATTGGCTGCCCTCCAATCGATCGCCGATTGACTTGCCATGTTATCTGGAACTTGGAAGTCTGGACGCCCCTCCATAGGCTAAAGGAAAGGTCAGCAATGCATGCCGGCGGCAACCGACACTTCGGACAAATTCGGACAACTTGGGAGGAGCATTAATGTCCGACAGTGGCGATGAGCAAAAGTCATGGGTCATCAGCCACATTTAGCCTGGTCGTGGTATGGAGGAGCGGCATTGATCATGATAAGCAGCCACAAAATATTGCAGGACGAGCCTATGAAAGACGTATACAACAATATAATTTATGAGGCACGGAATGAACAAGTATTCTAAACAGCGTATGTAGTGAGTCCCATTCATGTTCATATTACATGTGTACGCATTACACGCAGTAAAATACTTCTATGTACAATAAAGTAAAGCACAAATGTTAACAAATAAGTTAATTGAAGAGGCCCACAACCACTTCCTGCATCTGACCGTCCCGGATGGCCTCGTAGATCGAACTGATGTTTTGTCCGATAGTAACATCCTCCACGCCAGCGCCGTTCTCCCAGAGATGCAGGTTCTCGGAGCCGTGCATCCGGACACCCAACTTCACCCTGATGAACTCATATACCGGTCGCGTCCTGCTCAAGTAGGGGATTGCAGGGGCAGGTCCCCGAGTACCAGACAAGTAGTCCTGACGCAGCTGCTTCAGCAGGTCCGTAGACCGCTTAGCGAGGCTGTCACGGAAGGATGGGATGGAGGCAAGTGCTTGGGGTGCCGGGGAAGACAGGAAGTCGAAGAGGGCTGTGGTGGTCTGTGCGGCGATGTGCTGCATGCGAGGCGCAGCGTCCATCGAGCTCGTTTCTTCGAAGGCGTCGACGACGACCGAGAAGATTTGAGACGAGAGCCCCTCTAGAGACGAGCCTTCCAGCGAGGATCCGAAAGCGGTCGACAGCTCCTCTCGGACGATCTTGGAAACACCTTCCATGAACTCAGCCTGCATGGCACGAAGGTCAAGTGCTGTAATGGGACGAAGTCAGCTATCATCCTGTAACTGTTCACATTATGACTGCATACCTTGGCACAGGCAGTAAAGATACGAGGAGATCAACATGGACAGCACTTCCAAGGCATTGATAGTCGCCCGGGCCGAGATCAAAGCCAGCGAGCTGAAACACGCGGGTCAGTATAACACTCACAAGTACCACTATCATTACATACTTCACCGCCTGGTTGTGCATCTCGGCACTTTGGACGTGTGTCGACACGGGATTGGCAAGGTACCCAAGTTCGCCGACGTATGCCGCGGTGGCGATGTCGATACCCTTCGTGTGGTAGTTCAAACTCGGGTCCGTCGAGGCCAAGTTCGGGGGCAGACCGCGGTTCATCGTCGGGTTCATGAGCTCCGTGGACTGCGCGAAGAGGATCTTGCCGATGTGGTGCAGCGCGAGCCGCGTCTTCTCCATCGCGTTCGAGACGGCCATGGCCTGGAAGTTGCCGCCGTGGTGCACGGTCCCGGTGTTACCATCAACCAGGGGGTTGTCCGTAGCTATCGCACGACGATTAATTGAAACCAATGCAAATGTCAGCTAAGCCGAGTACGTACTGGAGTTGCATTCCAGAGTCACCGTCTCCAGAGCGGACAGGATGTCTTCGATTTGGGGGCCGAGGAATTGAGGCGCAGTCCGCAGGGGATACCTGTCCTGCCGGAGGTGTCCCTTGTCCTCGGAGATCGTGACCTCTTCTTCAGCCGTGATAGCGAATGTGCTGCCTTCGAGGAGATCGTGGATCATGCGCGCCGACTCGACCTGTCCGGGATGTGGACGGGCAACGTCGTGAATGAAGGGGTCGAAGGAGCCACGGGTGCCTGCGAGGGCTTCGACGCCCATCGCCGTGCAGACTTGCGCGAGGAGAGCAAGATGCGCGGCTTCGCTCAAAGCAAGAGCGCCGACCGAGGCAGAGAACGCCGTGCCATTAAGGATACCGAGATGTTCCTTGGACTGCAGCGCGACGGGCTCGATCTTGTGCTCTCTGAGAGCATCCCGAGAAGATTTGATGACACGCTGACCGGACGCGCGGGGGCCGTCGAATACACGGATCGAGGGATTCGCAGTGAGAGTCCCGGCGATGTACGACAGTGGCGCAAGATCTGAAAGGAAGCGAGCACAGCGTCAGTTCCCACGGTAATGTATGAAAAGTGAATCTATGTACCCCCGGAAGCCGAAATACTGCCGCGGAGGGGAACGAGCGGGACGATATCCTCACGGAGAAGGTCGACCATCTTCTCGATGAGCTCCCACCGGACGCCCGAGTGTCCCCGAATAAGAGAGTTAATCCGGATGAGGATCGCTCCGCGCACCCAAGCCTCAGGCATGCTTGTCGACGTGAGAGGGTCGGAGAGAGGGAGCGCAGAGCTGGCCTTCGTCGACGAAGGGAGCACGCCCGAGTGCTGATGCTGGAGTAGGGCATGGCCCAGCGCCAGCGTATTACTCGTTCGGGTATCAGCTGCGCGCAGCAGTTAGATGGTTGGACGGTGCCTTATCTCCGAGCGGGAGGACTTACCACTGCCACCGAAACCGGTGCTAACACCGTAGACGCTCTTGAGGCCGTTTACCTTTTCGACTATAACGTCTCGGCTCTTGGCGACGCGGTCTTGCACCTCGGGGCTGTAGTCAAGCGTCACGGGCGAGTTGAACCTCGCTGCCGCCACGACTGCTGGAATCGACAAAGAATGTCCGTCCAACTTTACGGGTTTTCCGTTCCTGTAGAAGATGACCAGTGAGATACGGGTGGCTGACACCGAGTAAACGTGGTATTTACCGGTAGTATTCGAGCTCATGGACAGCGTCGATGAACTTTGGCAGTAAGCCAGAGTCCTTAACAGGCGAAGCGTGCCCGTTAGTAGCGCGGCCATTGGCATGACCGTTGGCAGAGTGGCCGTTCATGGTAGAGGTGCCAGGTAGGTTGTCTGACTGCGCTGCCCCGTTTATATCTTTCTGATGCGAATAATGATGCGTGATGGGGCGTTCCGTGGACAAGGCAGGCATGCTGTTCTAGATAACGGGGCGAGTGGCAGTTGATGACTGGTATGACGGCTGGGAGGATGATGGTGACCTTTGTGTCTGTCTGAACCAGTATTTATACTCCTGTTATGATCGAGACGCGACGTAAGAGCCGCCCGCGAGGAATGAGCGGTATAACCAGATTAGCTGGGACGATCTAACACCAAAAGTGGCGGCTGTCCGACTGGTCTGGAAACCCATCGTGCACTCCTTGATGGCGTACAGGAAATGTATCGTCCAGTCGGCGAATTCGATACAAAACGGCCGTGTAAGAGAGGTTAATGATGACAACATGGAAGGTCAGGAATAACACGAACACTGCCTTAGATCCGACCCGAAAGGGCACAAGAGAGGCTATGATCCGGCCGAGGCTTGCACCCGAGACTGACTTTGAGACCACAACACCAGTAGTGCTTGGCTGCGTGGATACATGGGACAGGGCGGATATACCTGTAAAGGAGAGCCTTCGTCATGAGAACAGGATAATAGAGCAGATACATATTCTTTTTTCGCAATTATGGAGCGTCCCCCGGCAGCGGTAACGCTAGCGTTAAGTATATGTCCATCTTCAGATCTTCCGTACGCATGATGCCACAGAGTCTCCGAAGGACCATCAATGATTGGACAAACTGGTCCCTGTAGTCCGCGTAGTCTCCGGCGTTCGGAAGTACCCAGTCCTCCGCTGCAGCACCGCCTGCCAGTAAGCTATTCCAAGTGCACAGACAGTCTCGGAGATTGGCTTGCACCAGTCACGGAGACGGGCCCGTGCCCTGACTCCGTGCGTGTCATGCACAGCACCTTCATTTCCTTGCAAATCGTGGAGATGGATGTGTCCCTGGGCGCCATCCCGTGCACAGACACCTCGCTAGTGAGTCCGGAAACGCTTTTGGGCGTCTTCCTCAGGCAATCATCCGGAACGCAAAGTTTTGGGGAAATGGCATATGTTGCGATGTCGCGTGTCCCATTGTCGTACGTGCACGTCAGGCTTTGTGTTATCCCTTGATCACAGATGGACGTCAATAATGCGGAAATGTCTCGCGTTTTGATACAGGATCAAGACAAATTATTTCAGGTCTCGGTATGTTCGAATCCATCGTGTCCTCAGGCTGCTGACACCACTTCCCTGACCTTGTAGTACTGGATGAACGTGTCCGTCGGACTCAATCCTTCCAAGGACAATTTCTGGAGTCTCATGGGCTACGTTCACGTTTCCGGCATCCTTGCTGATTCTCTTTTCCTTTGTCACGAGTGCGTTCAGAACGGCTGAAGGGAGGTCACTGGCACGTAGCGATTCCTGCCAGAAGTCGACGAGTCCTTGAGACATCATCGGCGACACACGGCAGGCCGAACTGATATCTCGCTCCAGTTCGGCTAGGTTCAGCCCCCCTTTGTCGTCCTATCACGACGCGCCCACGCTCTAGGATAAAGGTCGTGCCTCAGCGCTACCGCAGCGCCGTTCTTATTATAAGACTCGTTCTCAGAGGACTGCTGTGTGTCGCTCGGCACTAGATCTCTAAACGCTGAGACAGAAGACTGGAACGCATTCCCGACGTTTCTAGTGACGAGCATCTTCATCGACACAACCCGCGAACTCTCATGTCTCGGAATCCGATACGACAGTACCGTGGCAGACAACTCGCACTTCCATCTAGCAAATTTCCGTATCTGCCAAACGACAGCGAAAACACCAGTACTTCGTCTTTGAAAGGAGGTTCTGTCACTCTATAATTGGCTCGCCGGTGTGCGACACAACACCATGAAGGAGCTCTCTATTAATGGGCCCTCGGTCCCGAGGCGTCTGCCGCGTCCGGGATCTCGAACCACTCCCTCGTCGCGGTAGCAGTTCGACGTGTATGTACGTATTTTCACAGAAGTCTGTGGGTAGGTAAAAAATACCCTGAACCGCGTACCTTCTGATTGGCTTTGCTGGTGACTCCACATGCAAGCGCCCTACGTATGTGCATGATTTCTTAGGGTACGTGGTGTCCAGCGGGTTCAGTTCATGTCTCCAGGCTAATGGGTGACGTCGATTTTGTTATTGTGCTTCCCAGAGTCTCCAGAGGTTCTGTCGCGGAAATCCAGGAAGGAGCGCAAAGAGACCCTCTTTTAGTTAACCCACAAGGGTCTTGGGATACAACGCCTCTGGGGGACTAGCAATGCAGAAGCTCAGTCCGTGAACAGCGAAATTCGCAAGCTACGTACTACATAAATCACAGACACGTTTTGACTTCCTCTCATACCATTCCTAAGCTTCGTTTTCCTGGCATTTTAATCTCGACCGGCACTCGGCCAAGACCTTCTGGCGCCCCTCTTCTCAAACTCTCGTGGCAATGAGAACTCAACTGAGGAGGAGGCTGGGGCGTGCGCCCTCTTCTCCTGCGGAATTTACCATGGCAAGTGGATACAGGGCATGAAGGACCAAGCCCGCTGCTTTGGAGCGCTGCCAACGGTATCCACCCACGTTCTCACTGACTGTCTGAGGTAAGGTCTTCTGCTGCATGCGGAAGGCCTGGCGTCTCAGACAGCCAGTGGAGATTTATGGCAGTGGGAGTAGGAGCGAACGTTCCATATGAGCGCTGCTTCTAGACTAGCATTGGCCAAGTCAAGTGGATGAAGGAAGGCCTCCCCTTATCTTCGAGCGGACGTAGGAAGTCTCGGTCTCGCTATCTCACTTTCTGCCTTACTTGTCAAGCCAAGAAAAGTGCTCTCTGTGCCAGCTTCCCTCGTAATGCCTCCGCCGCTCATACTACTACTCATTGGAGTCAGTCTGCCATCGGTACAATTGTCCATCAGTGGGCCGTGGGCTGGATCTGCGTTGAGAGCGCCAGATCTCTCTCATGCCTCGCTTCAGGGGATTCGATCTCGATGCAAGCCTTACAACTGACGGGTGGTGCGATACCTTCACGTCGCCTACAATTCTGGTACGTTTTACTTCGTTCAGTTTATATAGCTCAGTACGTGGTAGTCGCAACTTAACGCGAACGGAGCTCAGGTTTTCAGTGGATCTGCTTGGGCCTGGCTCGGGCTGCCCGGGACGATACTCCACCACCGGGAAATGGACTACAGTATTGCGGGTTAATTACGGACGTGTCAGCTGTTCTAGCGCGTCGATGATTACCTGGTCATGTCAAAACTTCTGCGCTAAGGCGGCTAAGTTCTGGTTCAAACATCCCCAAGAGCTGAGCTAAACTCGCCCGCTATTCTCATGACCAAAAGACTGTGGAAGATAGTAAACATCCGTAAGAAATAAAGTGTGGCGTCGAGTTCTTTCTCTTTTCCACCGAATTCGTTGAGAATGGGCAATGCGCATGGGTGCGGAGGGGAAAATAGGAGATGAATGAGATCGCAATATTCCGTCAAGAAATTATATATTTGCGAGGCAGGGTTTCGCGCAGTAACCTTGCAAACACTGTAGACTCGTGTCCAGTCTACCTAACGCACGCGCAACGACCGCATAGGAGGAAAGAGAAAAATATGAATTTTATTTGTCGAGGAGAGTTATTGGGCGCGGGTGGAACGCGTGCTGTGTCGATACCTGCCAGACACAGGTTCCGAGTCATAGCTGAGGAGGCAAGCTTGTTCGAGCCTACAGGTGCCACAACGGCAAGTGCCGGCACTCTCTGGGTGACGAGAATATCTTAGGTCAGCATACCCAAATTTGACCCGCCACAGTTCAGTGTCTAGCCGGCCATCCTTCGACAACATCCTCGTTTCTCGATTCCTATCACTATGGTATGTTCTCCGCTCAAACGGATACTCAGGCAGGTTTGACGGATTTGGAAAACAGGGGAAGGCAAAAAAGACGCGAAAGTTCGCCCAGGTCAAGCGACTTCTGAACCCTAACGATATTAGATTGTAAGTCTCGGGCTGCTGGGAGTACATGAAGGTGGTCGTGTTGACACATGTGCCGGCGAACAGAAAGGAGAACCAGCTGAAGCAGAAACAAAAAGAGAAGGAGGAGAAGGAAAAGGCCACCCGTCGAGTGTACGCTATACTTCGTGAACGTCCTCCATCGCCCACTGACGAGACCCTTCTCTTCTGCGGACAGTGAGCAAGTGGCCTCTTCGATGTTCCTGGCTCACAACTCTGCTCTCGTACCTCCGTATCGAGTGCTCATTGATACCAACTTCATCAACTTTAGCCTGCAAAATAAACTGGAGCTCATTAGCGGAATGATGGACTGTCTCTACGCCAAATGTATGTGCACCGAGCACGTAGCTGGACTGGTACTGAATACCCTCTATTTGGAAGGCATACCTTGTGTTACGGACTGTGTGATGGCGGAGTTGGAGAAACTGGGTCATCGATATCGGGTCGCGCTTCGGTAAATGCACTTCCTCGTAGCTGATCATCCAGGCTGCTCATCGTGTTCCCTGCATCATTTCAGAGTGGCTCGAGATCCGCGGTTTGAACGCATACCATGCTCCCATGCCGGCACCTACGCTGATGACTGCATAGTTCAGCGCGTCACCGCTCACAGATGCTACATTGTGGCAACATGCGATCGGGAGCTCAGACGACGGATTAGAAAAGTTCCTGGTGTACCTCTGATGTACATCGTCCGCCGGCGGTACGCCATAGAGCGACTACCTGATCAGGGTGCGCCGGTTTAGCGGCGTCGACGGAGTATCCAAGACGGTCTGCTCCTTTCAGGTTCACCACGTTGTATCTTTAGTATGTGGGTGCCGTCCAGCTGCTTCTTGGGACATTTAAGCTGATGTCCTACTTTGACTCTCGCAAGTTGCGCGTAATGTAGCATAGTTTATAGGATTAGTGGATCGAGCGGTGTCGATTGAATTTACGTGTTTCATGGCAAACCATGGCCATAAATACCGGTCTATTGTCATAAGGGAAGGAGATCTGTGGGCTGGCCGAGTTTTCTGGCATACCGAAGTGAGTCACACACGATTGCTGGTAGTCCCGTGTCTCTATCTTCACTCCGATTCTTCGCTAACTCCGACCCTCATGAGGTACGTACAGACAGCAGTATGTCATGGCCTCCGATTGCTGTCGGTTGAGGTAGAACCTTCATTTTCGTGTGAACTCAGTAAACGCCGAAGAATCTGGACCGGTGTATTCTCACATTGAGGCGCCTACCTTGCATGCACCCACCTCAACAAAGCTAATACGCCCGTCGAATGACCGCGGTCCGATAAGAGGTCGGCACGACACTTCTCTCTGTTGGCAAGACGCGGTACGTTGAAGCTTATACGAACGACCGTGGTAGCGCTATTCCTTCACAGTTTACTATGGTCTTCAACGTTGTCTGTGAGCGACGTCATTCTCCATCTCCGTTCTTTGGTCGGGCATCGCTCAACCGTGGCGTATAGAGTTGAAGATGGCTAAAAACATCCTTGGAACTCCGTCGGATTATCAGGCTCCCCTTCTGGTGGTGGAGATAAGGTCACGCTACCATGGTTGACGACCCAAGAAGACATCGGGATCCTCCCTCACAGATATCCTCCTTTCATCGTTGACCACCATGTTGGCCATAGCAGTGTTGTCGGTATGCTTACTGCGCATCATCTATGTGTTGTGCTACCGCCTGTTCTTCTCTCCGCTGAGGCATTTACCTGGGCCCTTCATCTCCCGAGTCACCAGCCTGCAGCTTATGTATAATGAATTCACAGCCAATCGTCGATTGTATGTTCACGGACTTCACAAGCTTCACGGGCCTGTAATTCGGCTGGGGCCTAATGAGGTCGCTTTCGCCACTGCGGAGGCGGCCAAACAGATCTACTCTGTCGGCGGCAGTGGATACGAGAAGCCTCGATTCTACCACCTGTTCGCGCATTTCGACGGACAAATGTGAGTCTACCAATGTCCCTAGGTCATATTAGGCGCTTGATATCGGACTTCGGCGGTACAGGAATATGTTCTCGTCAATCTACAGGGCGGAGGTGTGTCGGCTGGTCAATCTAGGGCGATTTACCTCACGAAAACACCTCTCGTGTAGCACGCAGAACGGCGCAAGAGGATTGCTGACCGATTCACGAAGACATGGGTTACTCAACCACAGATATTAGCTATCGTCGAGGAACATTCACGGGCATTCGTGTCCAAGATGGCCCATCTAACAGCCGTGCGGAATAGCGTCGATGTTTATGTACGTCTGTCTTATGGACTCTCTGGCTTATGACTCACAGGAGCCTGTGCAGCGCTACTTGCACGCCTACGCACTTGATTCAGTCACGCATTACCTCTTCCACCCCTACGGCACGCATTCTATTGACGGCGGCGAGGACATGAGACAGGTGGAAGAACTCTGTTATCATGATACGATCAAAGGTACCATCGGGGGAGACTTATTTATAAACGCGCAGTGAATCTTACTCTCGATAGAGCGCTACACTGAAGTCTACTTTCCGCGGCTCTACAAGCTTTTCGATATCTGGGTTAAGGCGTTCCGACCCAAAAAAGGTCCACAGTCCGGCTATGTGTTGGATCATGTACGAAGGACATGCACGAAGTCCGGCGTGGACGAGTCTACTATTCTCTTCAAATACCAGAACATGAAGGAGGCTATACCTCCCCTGGAGATAGCGTCTGAGATAATGGATCAACTCATTGCAGGCATAGACACCACCGGGGATGCCCTGTGTTTCTTGATGTGGCATCTTTCCCTCCCTGAATCGGCCTCGATCCAGCAACGACTCCGTGCCGAACTTCTGGAGAGCACTAGTGCCCCTATCGATGACTTGCCCTACCTGGATGCAGTCGTACAGGAAGGCTTGCGCGTCTATGGCCCGGCGCCTATGTCGTTTCCAAGAGTCGTCCCGGACGATGGAAGAGTACTCGAGGGGTACTTCCTTCCCGGGGGTACTATCGTGAGCTCCCAACCTTGGACATTGCACCGGTTCGACACCGCCACATTCCCCGATCCCGAGGCTTTCATTCCTGAAAGATGGCTTGACGAGGAAGGTAAAGCGGAGAGGAATAGACTTTTCTTCGCTTTTGCAGCGGGAGGCAGAGGCTGCATCGGGAAGAAGTATGCCATCATCTTCGTCTGTTGTGTACCCGCGCTGACGGAGTGTTAGCTTGGCTGTGCTGGAGATGAAGATGTTGCTGAAGGAAGTCTATTCCGCGTACAAAACGAAAGTTGCCCCGGACATGACAGCCAGCATGGAGATATCCGATCAAATCATAGTATCGAGGCCCAAGGATCAGATATGTCTTCTCTCTTTCGAGCCCATTGAAGCAGCCTAGCTATCAATTTGTCGATGTCTATCATTCTGTCGTTACATATGGTGCTTCATTGTCTGATCAAAAAGGAGCCTCGTTCGAACAGCGTGCGCTTTCACAACTGCCGGATTGAGACACGTAGTGAGAGGTTTACTTACACTCCCCCCTCCCCAAGGGAAGCCTAGGATCGATTGGAGTGCATCCATTGACAACCATCGACAAAGGATCCCCGTTACCAGACATGACAGTTTCGTACCTTATGATGAAGGAATGATGTAGTAACCATTGCAGACTAATTCGCAGACAACTTGAAAGTGGTATAAAGGAGCCCCGGTTATGAATGATGAAGCTTGACCCATATCTTCGCGTCTCGCTCACGTCTTTCGGGTCTGCCATTCCGGATCCGTAAGACAACGGTGCGTCACCACGACGAAGGATGCTTCAGTAAAGTCTGCACCACAACAATTAGAATTGCTTGTAAATCGCGGAGAGGATAACGCACTCCGCCATCAACTAAGACTGTCTCTCCTACTTCATTGTCAGAACTAGAGTAGAGTGTCGACGGGGAGGAAACATTGGACTTACCACTGATGAACCAATTGGCGACGAGCATAAGTATGACAGTACCGATGTCTCTGCTAGGAGCGTTGGATACGCCGCATGGAATCTGGAATCCTTCCCAGCCATGCGCTGGCGGACGGATGGGAATACCTAGCTCATTTAAGGTCCCTGGGGAACTTAGCTGCGAAGACCTTTCTCCATCAAGCTGCATCGTTTACAAGCGGAGAAGCATCCTTACAGCTGTCTGGAAGGGGCCTATCGACAGCAACAATGCGAGTTTATTGAAGAACGGAAATCTTGACGGTGACGCTCACCTGGAGCAATGCCATTGACGCGGATACCAAGAGGCAAGAGCTCGTGAGCGAGGGACGCCGTGGCTGCGCCGATTGCAGCCTTCGAGAAGTGGTAAGGGAACGACTGAAGGGCCAGGACTACGTCCTACGTGGGCTACGTTAGTCGAAGACTAAAGGCCCACTACTAATAGCTCACTTTTGTCCACCCAGTCTGGCTGCTCGTCATGATAATCTGCGGTACGAATCTCTGCGAGAACTGATTCTCTGGGCTCTTCCACTTCTCCAGCAAAGGGAGGAAGGCGAAGCTCAGCCAGTAAGGACCAAAGGTGTTCGTCCGCAAGGTATTATCGAAGTCCTCCTCCGTCACATGGTCGAAGTACGCTGAGACGAAGTCGGCTGCTGTTGCCCCCGCTTTAGGGCGGGTCGTGGACCCTTGAACTATGCTGGGAAGTAGTCATGTCATACAGAGCAGCAAAAACGAGCTGTTGCTACACACCCCGCATTATTGAAGAGGACTGTAATGTGCTCCTCCCGTTTGGCTACTTCCTCAGCTAAACGTTTCGCTTCGGACTTGGGACCACCGTCGACATCTCAACTTCTATATTTGTACCGCAGGACATACCTTCAGCCGCACATCTCCAGCTATACCATGCATACGCCCCATATTCGGATTTTTGCCAGCTCCGTCATTCCAGAGCTTGGCCACGCTGGAGCCACATTATCAGACAGAAAATCCTCTATGTTGTTTATACGAGTAAGGATGTCGGCGTACTTGTCAAGCTCCTCCTGCTTCGGGCCAACTGTATACACCGTCGCCCCATTAGCCATAAGCGTAGTGCTTATCATGAGCCCGATACCCTGTAGTCGCCTTCGTTAAACCAAAGCGTCTGTATGGGACCTTCAACTCACCGTCGCACCACCAGTCACCACAGCGATCACTCCTCGTAAATCGAATAAATTCCTCGCAGTGAGATTCTGGAGGACGGAGTCTGCCATACTGTCCTTGAGTAGTCACGGTGCTAGGCTCCCGGCTTATCAAGTACGGGAGAGGACCGTGCGCTTCCGTGCATCTGACCCAGGTACTGACGCTATATTTTTCGTTACGCACATATTCCGAGATAGCTGTAAAGATAGAAATGTCATCATTTGATCGGCATGAAATGGGCACGGCAGACTGAGAATAGCTATCAGCTTCTTCGCGTGGTCAGCACAGCATCAATAGGGCGAAAATAACGGTTTTCACATTACTATCGAGCAAAGATAGTACAGTACTGAGCGAGATGCACGATAGCCGATGGACGAGGACAACTATAATACAGATACAAAATCTACAAGTAATCATTACATCAGTCAACCAGGGCGGACAAGGGAGAAAAAACAGACCAACGCGGCAAGCAGAACGATCAGTTGAGATTCCTCAGTTGCGTCCACTCCTTATCCGTCGTATTGAAGTCAACACCTTTCCGCCTCCACCACTCCCTCGCCTGCTCGCCACCCCCAATCGCATCTTCGAGCGCCTCTTCCACGTCACACATCCGGTACTGCACCTCCAGCCCGCTCTTGTCCCACCACTCGAGCACCTCTGGCCGGTTGTGCTTCGTCGCGCCGACAAGGACCTCCCCGTCGTACTGCAGCCGCAGCCCGCTCTGCAGCCACCACTTGAGCACGTCGACCTTGCCGTGACAGCTCGCGAGGTACATCGCAGATTTATCGTACTTGAATTCTAATGACGACGTCGCCCACCAGTTAAGCACATCGATGTTGCCTGCTGTGGAGGCGAAGTCGAGGGAACGACCGGGTTTTAGAGAGAGGTGCGGCGGAGAGAGGTGGTGTGTTTTCCACCACTGGAGGACCGACAAGTGGTTCTTCGCAGAGGCGAACTCCAAGGCGTATTCAGTGTACTCGAATGGAACTGGGTGCGCTATAGGTTCTTGGGCGAGATCGGAGTACTGCAGCCACCAATCTAGGGAAACGACCTGGCCGTGCCGGGACGCTCCATCAATACACTCCGCAATCACTTTCGGCTGCAGCCGCGGTAAATCTGGGTTCGCATCCAAAGTGTGTTTTAACCACGACAAAACCGCCGTGCGCCCGCTATTCGACGCGATGGTGGGAATCGTCTTGTGCGGACAGAACACCTCCAGGAAGATGTCTCGATGATGCAGGAAGAAGTAGGCCAGGACATGGACATACCCGAAGCGCACGGCGAGGCTGGCGCCGACCTTGGTGGGCGGGTTCGCGCCGGGGTCGACCGACCGGATTAAAGGGAGGTAGCCTGTGAGCATGGCCTCGTCGGTGGATGACGCCCGTGCCCAGGAGAGGGGCCGCGGTAAAGAGGTGGGCACGCCGACTGCCTTGCACAGCTCCCAGTCGCCCAGGCGGTCCATGATCTCTGCGATCAACTCTACCGGGAGGTCGGGGGCCATGATCTGCTGTCGTGCTTTCACAGACTTTTGCGGGTAATGTAACGAAGGGGGAAGGGATACAGAGTCAGGCGGCGAGGGTGGGGATGCATGGAAGCTTGCTCTGCTAACGCTCTTCAGCGTTGGGTTCGGGCTAGTCCTTGGGCTAATGTACAACTCGGGGATATTAAATGTGTGGATGTCGTAGTGCGCTAGCCGTGAAGCCAGTTCGGAGTCGCTCCCCGTCGTCGGTAATGAACGTACTTTGAGGAAAAGGACGAGCTCCTCGTGCTCGAGCTTGCGGTAGGCATTGTGCACCAAGTCGAGAGCTGAACTGTCGCTCTGCCCGCTGTCGAGCGCCATAGGTCTAATGAATTCCGAGTGTAGTCTCTGCACCATCGCCATACGCCAGTCCACTTGTGCAGAACGAACTGTACAACAAAGATCAGTACACACAGTGAGCAGGCGTCCTCTCCAGACACGCACCTGGAATGCACTGCTAAGAATCCAAATGCTCTCGCCAATATCCTTCACCTTTTAACTCAGAAGGCCAGCAGCAAGGGAAACGCAAGTAAAGCAGGACGTAAGAAAGGTCAGTGCAAGCCTGTTGTAGGCCTAGTGGTGCCGGTCCAGAAGCCACTTTGACCCGGACCGCATGGGTCGTTTCCGCTTTAGGGCATTGCTAACGTAAGGATTTCCCATCCGGTTACATGCATAGTTTGTCGCGATCCATCCGGTCAATTGGTAAATTGGTACATTTGTTGCCCTAAACACTTCCAAACGCGGACTCGCTCTACTTGACAGATGTTGGTCGCTGTCTACCAGAGTAAACTGCGGGAGATTATGAAACTCAAACGAGGCTGAACTTTCTGAATTATCTCTGATATACATCTGCGAGTACAGAAGGTCCGTAAACCAGTTGGCAAAGGTTCAGCGCGGCGATAAAACTACCTCATCCGTTCGACGAAATCTGTTTAGCACTCGTGGTCTGCACGGATATACACAACAATCAATATAGACATGAAGCTCCAGGGAGGGAGTCCTTACCTCCAGGCTGGACCCTGACCTGGGCAGAGACGGCTAAGTGGCCGTCAGAGTCCCTGACTTCCAGGTAGAGCGGATCGCCTGTCATACGACGGAGATCAATCAGCGGCATACGCGGATGGGCGCAGCCAGAACGACATACCGACTGGGGCGACGACAAGCCATTCAGCACCGTCTTCTTCCGTATTGCCGAACTCGCCGACTGCGGTATTGTTGATCGCGTCAAGGACCCTGCGAACGGGCATCAAGTTGAATAACCGGTATGTCTGGAAGACATGAGTTGCTTACCTCTATTCGAAAGGGATATCGAATACCAAAGAGCAAGGTGAGGTACATTAGTCGTCTAAGCCCGCCAATATCGGCGCAGAAGTCTACATACCACGAAGTAAGGAGCTGCGAACATAAAAGTCATATCATCGGTTCGAATGACACGATCGTGGATACTCACGGACTCCGCCACCCCAGTGGAACGTGCTGATCTCGCATCGAACAAGCGAAACCCTAGAGGACGTGAGTGCTTCCGACAAGTCGACCTGGAAGGGCCTTACGGGGTGTCAACGAAGACAGGCTTGGTTGCAGCAGCGGCGAGCGTGGCGAGCGCGCCGGCGAGAGCAGTAGCAAAGGTGAACTTCATGGCGATCGCGATGTGTCTCGTAAACTGTAGGAAGTATCCAGCAGGCGGTGAGGAGGCAACGAGCCATCTGCTACGCCTTTTAACTGCCCTCGGTGAGTCGTGACGCAGTCTAGATCGGGATCAGGATCTAGATGCACGCAGGATTGCACAAGTCCCGAGGCCTGAGGATTGATGCGGGTCGTGTAGGGGTGCGTGCGCCGAGCTTGTATGTACGTGACGCTAAGTTGCTGCAGCCTACCAGGTACAACTGAGCTCCAGCTGCAGCATCAGCAGGTGATCCTGAGTTACATAGCGTACCCGTGAAACACCACCCGTCATTGGAAGGGATAGCAGGGCTGTGGAACACCCCGACTTCCGCAGCTTGCCAGTGGCGTGAACGAGACTTCGGGGTATGGTTCCCGTCGTGCGCCTTGATCGCATTATCATCGTAAGTCACGCATAATCGCGTGAAATGTCAGCGAAGCCCCGTCGACATACAGGCGCAATAGACGGTGGCAACGCCGCAGCGACCCGGCAGAGGTGGAGTGAGAGTGGCACGGGGCCAACACTGTTCGCGCCGGCGTGGACTGACCGCGCTCGTTCAGGAACTAGACTGCCGTTTCGACAGATGCGTCTCGAGTAACCCTAACCTTCACGTAGTTGTTGTAAAGAGAGGTGGAGTACGGATAACGGTACACGCTTGCTTGGATTACTTCAAGGGACTGAGCTGCAGGCGCGTAACCCCGGGTCTCGTAGAGAACGTTGCATGGATAAAGCTCGGTGTTCTCGTCCTCCCATCTAGAAATGTTTGAAGCGCACAAGAATGGCACATCTAGTCCTGTCCAATATTGTGACTAGAATGAATCTTACTGGTCTCGACCTCATACTGTTCTCTAAGTGGCCATGGCTGGCTGTTGCTCGTCACGATGCCGGCCAACCACGAAAGCGGACTGACTAACATTTCGCAGTCGTTCGGACGCCGTTAGGTTGACAGTAGCCAACCAGCGTTGCATATTAATGGATCATCACATGAGGAATTAGTACTTCTTCCGTGAGATCTACGGTCCTGTGGCGGGGGAGCCACAGTCCATTACAGTCCCAGTTCCCACGCCATTTGGGACCCCGGCCTCTCCATTCCCCGTCCATCCCGGCCTGCTGGAGGGCCAGATACACGCCTCCCGTGCTTCAAATATTGTATATACTTGCAAATATAATCTATGCTATTGTTAGTAATATTTGAGGGTCAAAGAAGCACATCAGGCGCTCGGGAACCCTACAAACGCGCGGGTGAGGTAACCAGATATCTACCCGAGGGACTGTAAATGCCAAGGCTATGGACTGTGAATTTCGCCAGCGGAAATCGCGTCGTGACGCGATTTGGCGCGGGCGCGCGCCAAAATCGACCCCCTCCTCAGCTAGGTTCGGGTCGGGAAATTCACAGTCCCAACCGCGGCATCACAGTCCACTCGGCACCCAGATCTGTGGCTTGCCCCGAGCTTTAGCTGACCTACTTGCTTGCTCCTGGTATTTATTCCTTA
>NW_006920416.1:382733-423810 GCF_000344685.1 Gloeophyllum trabeum ATCC 11539 | reverse complement strand
TTCAAATATTGTATATACTTGCAAATATAATCTATGCTATTGTTAGTAATATTTGAGGGTCAAAGAAGCACATCAGGCGCTCGGGAACCCTACAAACGCGCGGGTGAGGTAACCAGATATCTACCCGAGGGACTGTAAATGCCAAGGCTATGGACTGTGAATTTCGCCAGCGGAAATCGCGTCGTGACGCGATTTGGCGCGGGCGCGCGCCAAAATCGACCCCCTCCTCAGCTAGGTTCGGGTCGGGAAATTCACAGTCCCAACCGCGGCATCACAGTCCACTCGGCACCCAGATCTGTGGCTTGCCCCGAGCTTTAGCTGACCTACTTGCTTGCTCCTGGTATTTATTCCTTACTTAGCTGCACTGTACCGTAGCTGCACATGTACTATAGTTCAAAGAAATTTTATTCCGAATTTTCTACCCTACCGTACCCTCATGGAGGAGGCTGCATCTGCCCGCCTCCCGAGCTTGACTTGCAGCGGTGGCGGGAGTTGCTTATGTAATCCGATTAAGACCGTAAACTTTCCTATGATCAGATTTACTTCTGAGTCTCCCGCGCGCAGGACTCTCAACTGGACCTCGGAGAACGGACCAGAAGGTCCGAGGACTTAGCCTCATCTCTGAGTCTCGGGTACGGTAAGTACCTCACTCCGTCGATTGTATTTGACCGGAAGATTTCGCCGACTTCACGTGCCGCTTGCTCGTTCCAGGTAAGGGTCTATGTTATGACTGACGAGCATCCTCTGGTCTGCATTGGTCCCCTATGCAATAGGTGGTCCAACAGGGATAATAGAACAGTGAGCGTTCTCAACTTTTACAGTACATTCGCAGGTAAGCGATGTCATACGCTCGAACGTGGTGCGGCATTTCCTGGGGCTCTAACGGGCGAGTGCGGTACTAGTGGCGGCGGCAGTGATCGCGCTGTTGAAGCGTCCGTAATTCAAACAAGGTCAGGTTCGCCCACAGAAAGCCAGCTATTTTCGAGATATCTGCCCAGCTCGTGGGCCATGAGGAGCCACACTCAAAGTAGCCTGGGGTGTGCCTCGGATTGATCAAACGCTCACCTCATTTTGCAGGCCTAGCTGAATACGCCTACAATACGTTTGGAGTACGTGCGGGGTCCAATCAAATGTATGCATTCTACCATCGCAAGGATGGCTCGGCGGGTGGTGCATCGCCTGGATGTGAAGGGCCACTGTCGGCGAGCAAACATAATGGACGTCCTACATGAGCGCAGGGTACACTGATAAGACATTGAGTAGTCCTAAACTGACCTTATGAACGTGATGTTGCGGATGGTTCGGCCCCAATTGCCGCCGTTAGCTTCCAGACCCCGCTAAATGTCTTCCGTCCAAGCCTCGAGATAGGTAGGGTCCAACGTGCCATACCGACCGGTACGTCCGTTAGGTCAAGGACAAAACCATTTGCGATGTCCACGCACCAACGAGTTTATACTGTCTATGCGACACGGACGATACTTTCGCCATGTCGTCTCAGCAGAAGAGTGCATCTCAGCGGGGTCTGAGACGGCGGTACTTGGATGTCAACGGGAAAGCCATACCATCCGAGGTAACTTGATGCAAGTGAGCGAGAGCATCGGAGTTAGCAAGTTGCTGCCTGGATGCTTTGAAGCGATCGGAGAAGATCGGAGAAGACCCAGAAAAATTCGAAGCAAAGAGGACAGCAGAGCACATTCTGTAAAGGGCCTTCGGTGCTGCAAAGACGTCACAGTCCATCCCTTACGATACTGTATACAATCCAATGAGCGGGTAATTCAAGGAAGGGCTCAGTATGCATTTCCGTACCACCCGCCCACATGATGGCATAGATACTTACTGCGATATCCTGGTAAAGCAAGTGATATATACTGAAGTAGCTTGCAGGACTCACTGGGCACTAATAGCAATATGAGATCTGTGGCAAACTTCGAACTATGAGCAGCAACTCAAAACCACCAGAAAGTGCCTAGCTTCTCGACCTATCCAAATGCCTACATACCGGAAGAGCATCACTGTAGAGTTCGAAGGCACATGTGGCAATCCAACTCGAAGAGCGTTCAAAGTTGCAACTTCCGAGGCAATGCTAGCGGTGGCCTACATGAACAAATACACCACAACAAACGCCACAGCCTCCCATTCCCCAGTTTGCGCTGCCATCGCCGGCCACCTCTGCTCGCCGTCTCAGCCAACGACCACGCCTGTTTATTCATCTTTCACGACGAGGACTATCGACTATGGCCTCCCTACTCGAGCGTATTAGTCCCGCAGACGGTGTCGGGCCCGTTCGCTCGAAGAACACCAACCGCGCAAGTCCTTACGTGCGTGCATAGCACAAAACTCTGAGGTATCGCTCGAAAACTTACGAATTCCGTCCCTCTGGCGTTCGCGTCTCGGACTGCAACAGAACCGGAACGGTCGCCCACCCAAAGGGAACCCCGATGAACCCTGGCAACACGACCTTTTCGACACCCCCAGCGCGTCCAACAACAAACGCTCTCTCTCTTCGCGCCTCTCGACGGGCTCCGTGCCCCCTCCCAAAGCAAATTTCGGGTTGGCCGACAAAGCCCTGAAGGACGCGTTGGGGCTGGAGCGCGGCGGGGACATCAGCATCAAGGGCGCGAGCATGCGCGGGAACGTCGTCGAGGTCACCGGGCTCGTGCGCGGGACGACCGCCGCGGACGTCGAGGCGATCTTCAAACGCTGCGGGCCGATCACCAAGGCCACGGTCGTGTCGAGCCCCGGCCAGGACGTCACGGTGCGCCTGACGTACAAAAACGCACCGGACGCGCAGGCGGCGGTGAAGAAGTTCGATAAGCAGCAGGCGGATGGGCGGACGCTGCGCGTGGAGATTGTGGGCGGTACGAATGCGACGCTCGGCGGGAGATTAGGGTTGGCGGTTGTGGACGGGAGTGTAGATGTGTTGATGGATACTGATGGTCCCAGTACGAATACGGGATCGTGAGTAGCACTTTCAGGCTCCATTCCTCCTATATTGACATCTTATTTTAATTCACAGAAAAATGCGGTCGGATTCCATCCTGGCCTCCGACAGTCGTGCAACCGTGCTCGTTGCGCCTCCAGGGGCTGACCCGAAGGATTACCTCCCCAGTCGAGGTGGTGGTCGCGGCAGGGGCGGCAGGGGACGAGGCCGCAGACGGAGGGGTGGTCGTGGGGGTGCGGGTGCTGCGATGGACGTCGATTGAGCGTGCCGTTGTTCTGGTCACCCGCTTTGGTTGTAGGACTTTCCTTTCTCCGTCTCTCTAGCTTACATGGTCCCTGTTGAGTTCATCGTCTGTCTCTGTCTGATACTGTATATTCACCATATCGAGTTCGCTCTACTCCGTCGCTGTTGTCTGCTACGTCCGTATATTTGATCGTATCCTGAGCTATGCATATCTCTCCCCCTATCGTCAGCTACCACGGTTCCAGCTTCATCCCCTCATCAACATGGTTTCTGTGCTGCCATAGCATCCTGGACGGACCGTAGACGGCGTCGCCCATTCTTGTCAATAATACAGGGTATTATTTCGCTCTGGACCTTTCGGCCGACACCTCAGTAGTGCCCCCTCTGCAACGCAAAGGCACGCCATTTCATGACATGGTTACAAAACACTAACGCTGGCATTACACGAGCAAGCGCTTGTCTAGAGTATGAATTTCCGCGTCCACCTGTGGCTTTGATTCTACCGGTATAATGCACCCACCGGCTGTCCCCGGGCCGGTCCATGGCCACACTTCGTAATCTGCACGAAGTGCCAAAACGTCGAACCGCCCGGAAGAATCTCAGCTGTGATGAGCCACGCCCGATAGCCGTCTGATCGAGCGCAGCCATGGTCCCTGAAACTGAAGCTTACCGGCGGCAGCGCCAACGTTGACAAGGACATGAAACCCAAGCTGTTGCATTATTATATTATACATACATTTTTATTCTATTATTCTCCTGTCGAGTATCCACCAAACCGTTGCCCTTTACTGCACGAACTGCTTGATCGACTCGACCGTGTCGGCGATGCTCTTGTCGAGGGAAATGTAGTCGATGCCAAGGACCTTGCGCGACTTGGAGTTGTCAATCTCCGTCTTCGCGACCTCCTTCTCGTTCCAGCCCTCCTTGGGCAGACGGTCCGCGAACTGCGGGTACGCCTTTTTGATCGCGGCGGCGATGAGGTTGTCCGAGAAGGGCCCGCCGGAGAGGATGAAGCGCTGCCCCGCCGCCTCGGGGAGCGTCGCCGCCTTGATGTGCGCTTCGGCGACGTCGCGCACGTCGACGTAGTTGGTGTGCGGGCCCTTGGGCGCCAGCGAAGGCTTGCTGCCGTTGAGGAAGGCGTAGACGAGCGCGACGGACGTGTTGAGTTCCTCGGCCTTGGCGACGTGGTGGATTGCGGGACCAAAGACGTAGACGGGGTTGATCACGGCGAGTTCGAACTTGGGCTGGAGGAATATGATCAGTTACTTGAGGTACTGACAGGCGCGGAACATGGGTAATACACACCTTGTTCTGCTCGACAAACCTCCATGCCGCGCGCTCGGCCTCGTTCTTGGAGGCGATGTACGCGATGATACCAGGGACGTTCTTGCCCTCCTTCTTCACCTGCTCGAACGCATCGTCGTTCCACTCTTCCTCGGTGTAGACGTAGTTGGGGTTCTCGGGGTGCGGCTTCATGTTCGCCGCGTACGAGGAGGTGACGACGACGCGCTTGACGCTGGGGGCATTCTCGTGGACGGCGGCAAGAAGAGCGGTCGTGCCGTTGATCTGAGGAATACCGTAAGCAAGGGGTTGAGAGAGGACTGAACGAAGAAACGTACTGCGGGGTGGATCAGGTCCTCATATGGGTCCTTGATGTCAAAGAAGAAGGGGCTGGCGACGTGGAACACGACGTCAACGCCTAAGAGAAAGCAGTCAGCCGCTGCATCTAAAGAACTTAATCAAACCCTGCGCACCCTTGACAGCCTCGGCAAATGAATCCTTCTTCTGGATGTCAACAGCCTCGACGGTCTCAAACCGGCTGCCCGCCTTGAACGTATCGTGCAACCACCTGGCCTTGGCCTGATTGCGCACCGTGCCGCGGACGCTCCAGCCCTGCTGGAGGAGCTTCTGCGCGATGTGTGCGCCGATGTAACTGGTGACACCGGTGATGAGAGCCTTCTGCGGGGTAGTAGACATCGTGATATGTAAGCGTTCGAGGGAGTTTACTTGTGAGGACGTGGAGTGGGGTGTGCGGTACTGATCAGTGCCGCACCCCCTCCCCAGCCCGCACTTTATACCGCAGCCAGCGCGAGGTGGAAGAAATCTTTACTCCAAGGACCAGGTCCATCCCATGTGTAACGCGGCAACGGTCTCCGCCAGAACCCGTCGTCTTGACTCTGCAGGGACTGCCGCGGTCTTGCAACTGGTCGTTCTCACTGTCCAACCGAGCGTGGTCACCGATCGTGCTGGAAAGATCTGCAAACCGATCCTACCAGATTAGGCAGGCGCTCAGAACGGACGCCACCACCCTCGACCACCGGTGCGGATACAACCTGGCGGCCGATGTCGAGCTGAATGGCGCTGAATAATACCTAGGATGGATGTCGACATATCACACCCTGCCCAAGCCCGTACCTTGACTCGGCCTCGGTCACGGCCAAGCAGGAAGAGCAGCTCAACAGCTGGAGAAGAGATAACGCCGGCGCCATGGTAAACAAGAAGTGTGTAAACTCTGTCATTATCACTTGCACATCTTTGATCCGTGGAAGAGCCACCGCTCGAAGAGCTTACTATGAGGTAAGGTGGTTCTGGAGCCGTCCAAAAAAATCTTGGTCAGCCAGGGAAGCATCGTATGTACCGGTGTGCTCAATGTTCTCTCAAACTGACTCGAGGGTCGGTACCGACGAAGAGCGTTGGACCGTCGTCCGACGTACCGCGCAGGGCACTATCTATGACGAACGCACTTGCTTAGTGCTCTTTTATCTTCGGCATGAGACGCGCAACCCTGTATTAGTGGCTCGGGTCAAAAGGAGATGAATAATTAGCTCCACGGGGAGTCTCTTTGAGCGAAAGAATAATTATGGGGACAGAAGCAAAGAAGAGCGAAGAAACAAGGGGAACGAAGAAAGGAGAAAGGACCAAAAAGCAGAAGAAGCACCGGAGGCGGTCCATGGTCACAGGGACCTTACACCGGCCAAGCCTGGGACCGTACGACGCTTATCCATGGCGCTCCTCCTTCCGGATACTACAGAAAGTCTGTAAGCCAAAACTCTTACGAAGACCCTGTATCTGTGCAGACCCACCTGCCAAGTCATGACGCCCGCGTCTAGGAACGGTGTTAGCGCGACTGTAATGCTAGACCCCGCAGGCAGGTACTCACTCCAGCCATTCTGCCTCGCTTCCTTCAGACAGGAAGAGAGCGTCAGAGGATCCATCCATCCGTTACTGGCATCCACGGCGGGTAGGGCAGGCTTGCCTATGACCAGCTTATTCAGTGGAATGCTCTGGGCAGCGATCTGGAAGACGGCAGTGTTTGGCCAGGTAGGGGAAGAAGCCGTAATCAGGCCGGGACACGTAACGTATTCCAGGAGGCCCTCTAGAGCGCTACGTCAGAGCTGTGCGGATATTGGTGACGGGTGAGAACATACGATTGTAAAACTAGAATCTTGCTATTAATCAACCTGCCCGGAGTGCTCTCCGAAATGATTGACTCACCTGCACGTTGTACTGGTACGTCCACCGAAAGATATCAGCAACCGTAACATACGAAACGATAGATGACACATACCCAGTCAATCAAGTGGCCGACGGTTCTGTCTACCGTCAGATATGCTCCTCCGCCCCAATGGCCTGGGGAGAACCTAGCGGGCATTTAAGATTACATTTCAGGCGCGCATCAAGTCGTTCAGCGCTTACCATGGGGCTAGAGCTATCGAAACGTGGACGCCCATCAGATCTCTTCGCTACAAAGTGCCAAAAGCAAGAGACATACGCGCATGTGTCACGATATACTGATCCTGGGGCAGGTGCACCCGGAGCTGCTTCGTGAACGCGATCAACCAAGCCTCCGCTTTACCATCGCCAGCCGTCATCGCGTTGAGGTCCTAATTACCGCTTTAATAACGCTTTTCTCCTCTATTTATCCGGTAAATACGCACCTCGTAGTCCACGTCAATACCGTCAAGACTATACTGCTTGACCCACGCTGCCATACTATCCGCCGTGGCGACAGGGTCAGCATTTGAAGTCGTAGGTATGTCCGTACTGCCGAATGCAGAGACTAAAAGCTTGATCCCAGCTGCGGCATACTGAGCCTTTATGGACGATCTGTCCACCGGGCTCATCTGGGCCCATTCGGCAGCTTTGTCGTAGGCGCCTTCGATGAGGAGGAAGGACAATACTCTAGGCGAGCGAGAATTGTCCGTTCAATTGATCGGTCATCTGCTGCAAGAAAAGATACACACACGACGTTGAAACCCTGAATGCAGGGGTAAGCAGGGATATTGAAGAACGCGAATATTGCAAGACCTTACCTGAACCTCAGATACGGGCGGGGGACCCGTGTGCGCTGGCACGAAACGATCTGTGTACAGGACGAAGTGAGGAGCGACGCTGCCGTCCGGGGGATGACTTCTTGGCTGCTTCAGCAGCGGAGATAAAGGCGTGGCGGCCACTCGCCAACTAGCAAGGAGGAAGGCAAGGAGAACGGGAAATTTGAGGCACCGATACGAAATCATCGTCAGAGAACAGAAGAGCTGGACAACACCTGCGCGGAGGCCTGAAGCTTATATGTCCACATCGAGCAACGGCTGACTTCAGTGTCAAGTGCGGTCCGTTTTGGAATCAGAACTTCGGTGAGTCAAATGGTGAGCTCGATGTCATCAGTCCTGTTTCAAACTGAATCCTCACTAGTTTCCTGTCGCAGCCCTTGGTAGCTTCAGAGCACAGTGCTGCCGAATCATGGAGAGATTCAAGATGAACTCGAATTACAAGGCCGAGCGTCTGACACTGCTTTTGTGGTCTAGATAATGATTCAGGGTGGACAGCTTGCTCAGCAATGCCAGAAATGTAAATCCTAATAAGATCGCCGTTACCCTCCATCCTCTGTCTACACCCGACCAGATGTGCGGCTGAGACCCGGATAGATTAGTAGCAGCCCACATCTCAAACTTCCTGTCCTCCCTCTGCAAACAGGTTTCGTAAGGCCTCTGTCATTTCCTGAGGCCGAAACAGCCCAGCGAACACCCCATCGCAGTCAACGACGCAGGGCTTATACCTTTCTGAAGCCATCTTTATCAGATGACGGCGCGCCTCTTCCCTTCATACGATGCGCGGCCTCCAATGATCACTGTCGCAATGGTCACGACGCCATTCGACAAGACCAGTGAGTTGAAGGCAACGCTCGGGGAAACGTTGACTTCGGGTCAGCGAGCATACGTCTTTGGGTCGCTAGGTTACATGTCGTCCCCCGATCCCCCTTGACGTCTGAACCTACAGGCAAATAAACAACGTCGGCCCCTTCGTTATGGAAGGACTTGCAAGGTAACTCTTCGCCTAGGCCAAACGTCATATACTAAGGGACCGGGATAAAGCATACCATATTTTACACAAAGGGGAAAAACACACCTTTGCTGCGGATTTACGAGACTTCTGAGGGACTTGAGGGATGGAAATCGGTACTGGAATCTGCTGCGGTACAGGTCCTCGTCTATACCGAGATCCTCGACTGAGGTAAAAAATCCATCCAGATCCGGCATATTTTCCATATCTCGCGCGGATGACCGATGAAGTTGCGGGTCTGTTCGGTATCGGCGAACAGGACAAGGAAGTATGTGTCCCGGGGGGCAGCACAATGAATGCATGCGCGGCAAAGCTCTGGCTTTGAGTGTCACCTGTTGTACGCCGTCGCTGTCGTCCTCCACGAAAAATGACAGCTTTCCCATGGACGGTGTTCGCTCCAGGAACTTCGAAAAGGCGGGCAGATGTCCCACCCTTATTACCACTGCAAGTTCTTCGATTGAAAGCTCAAATTCGAGCTCCAAGAAGGCATGAGACAGCTCTCGAACGTCAGTCTTGAACACCCGGGTCAGCAGACAGGCGAATTGAATTATATTAGCGACAAAGGCCGGGTTGCGAGAGAGCCACGATGCCTCGCTTGCTCCTCTCTTGAACGTAAGTTCGAAGTGAAGAATACCCATTCTATGCCTTTCCGGTGTGAGGGCGGACTTCGGTCGAAATGAGGGGTTCTTGAAAGAGCATTGGTCGAAGATCAGCGTTTCGAGGCAAGTCAACTCTTGGAGTGACATGAATATGTCAGTTGTGAAAGTTGCCGAGGAGAAATGGAGTAGCCGTAAGTTCGTCAGTCCCCCTCCGGGATGGACTCTAGCGCAAAGAGATTCACCGAGCCCCCTGGTGAAATGCTCATCGCACAGGCCGAGGTATAAACTCCGCAGATTCGAAAGTTGAGCAATGGCTTGCAAGTGCCTATCGGCAAATAACAAGCATAATACTTCCACTCAATGATAAAGCCTGTAAGTTCTAACGAGGCCAGAGAATCTGTCTTGGACTTGTTGACCTCGGAAAACCATCCTGCATGGTCCTTCATGTCGCCAGCATGCTGAATAAAGCCCCCGCTGAACTTGACCTCTTCGAAGAGCGAAAGTCTTGAGATAGCACAAAAGTACCGGCATACGAGGCTGAGGTTGGCCAGGTCGTATTTGCTTTCGGATAAGGACTGATCCTGTGAAGGGCGCAGATTCTCCACTACTTCGCACCAGATATCATGAGAGAGCTGGAGGAGACTGTCTACGCCGCGACAGCGAGCCGGTGCTGCAGTCATTGGGGAGACGGTTGTCATGGAGCCAGCAGAGATTATTAGACTGAGCGCATACGGACAAACCAGAAGCTCGGGGGCAACATCTCAAATACGTTACACGGTTCGAACGACGTATAGCCGCTTTTACGCTCAAAGGTTCTGTGTCAATAGGACAGCTGCTATGCCCAAGCTGTTGCAGTTGCATGTACTTAACTGACGCACAGTATCAAGTTCGGGCACCTGTTGTCACACGTCACATTCGTGACCCTTACGACTATCGACAGAACCGGTTTCCTCTTGTCCGCATTTCCAGAACGTTGAACGTCTAAGCTAAAGATTTCTTATATTGCGGAGTAGTACGTATATAAAGAGGGGAAGGGACAGTTCACTAAGTACTGCGAGACATGTGATAACCTATAGCAAGGCACTTTCTCTTCGTCCGATGCCACAACATAGAAAAGGTGGATCACCCCAACGGCTGCTCAAGCATTCGGTTCTTGTAACCCAAGGAGACCTCGCAACGCGCTCGACATCTCTTGAGGCCGAAATAATCCAGCAAATACGCCATCGCAGTCGACGACCGGCACGTCTGGCTTATAGGCCATCCGCATCAGGGCAAACCGTGCGTCCTCCCTCTGTACAATGCGCGGCTTCCAGTGATCGCTGGTGTAATCGTTACGGTGCCATTCAACGTAACCACAAAGCTGAAGCAGTAGTGCGCGTGGAAAGGTGAACTTGAGCAGGGCCAACAAACGTCTCTGGTCCGCCAGGTTATAGGCTAGCTCTCGGCGCGTGCTGAGGCCTGGGTTCTGGTTTGCGGGAAGATCGGCCAGACATTTGTTGTGGAAGGACTCGCAAAGTGATTGTTTGAGTATGTTGAGAGTGACACTCAGCTGCGCAATTGGTATGAAACATACGAAACGTCAGTAAAGGAAGGTACCCACTGGTGAGGACCCCGGAAGAACTATGAGTGACTTGAGCGAAGGGAAAGCAGGCAGGAACCGATTGCCATAAAGTTGGCTGTCGATACCGAGTTCTTCAATGGAGGATGCAATAGCCTCTAGATTACGCACGCTGCGCGTGTCCCGTATGGTGTACCGTGCAGGGTACTCAGGGACTGTCCAGTATCGGCGTACAGGGCGGGAAAAGATGTGCTCGGGCAGACAGCGCAATGTCTGAAGACTCGGCAAAGCCCCGTCCTTGAGTCTAAGTACCGTATCCCCATCAGAATCTAGCATCACATAGAAGGAAAGGCTACAGATGGACGGTGTCCGGTCCAAGAACTGCGAGAATATAGGCAAATCATCTGCTGAACCAATTACGGCTGCAAGGTCTTCGATGGCAAGCTCGCAATTAGAGTTGAATAGCGCCGAGGACAGATGTATGACATCGGTTTTGAACACTCGTAGGGATCGCTGGCAGGCGAATGTAGCTATCTCAGACATGAAAGATGCATTCCAACCATACCACGGGCCGGAAGGTTCTCCGAATATCATTTGGAAATGACGAAGACCGATCTTTTGATTAAGGGAAAAGTGCACCTGAGGTGAATCGCGTTTGAACGAGCATTGGTCGAACGCCAGCGATTCGAGAGCTGGAAGTTCTTGAAGTGACACAAAGATGTGAGCATCGAGAGTTGTCCGGCTGAAGTGAAGGTGTCTTAAATTTCTTAACCCTATTCCGGTCTTCATTTGTTCGTGAAGGAACATTCCGAAGCGATTGGAGAATTGTAAATTGCACTTGTCCAAGGATAGACTCCAGAGATTAGGGAGCTGCGCAATCGCTCGAAAATGCTTGTCGCCGAACAAGAGCACAAATGTATCGTTCGAGATGGTCGACCAGTGACAGAGCCGGTATTTTCTGACCAAAGAGGCCAAGGAGTTCATTCTGTTCTTCTTGACCTCGGAGAACCATCCTGCATGGTCCTTCGCATCGTCATCCTGACCAGTGGTCCCCGTGAATCTCACATCTTCGAAGAGCAAGGGTCTCGAGATGGCACAGAAGTACCGGCAGGTCAGGCTGAGGTTTTCTAGATCATACTTGCTTTCAGGGATGGATTGGTCCCGCGAAGGGCGCAGGTATTCCATCACTTCCAGCCAGACATCATGAGGAACATGAACAAAAAATTCATGGTCCTTCCATCGCTGGGGCGCTGGAGAGTGGTTAGTCATGTTACTGTTGGGCTGATAAACTGGCCACGTACGGACGAACCATGAACTTGGGGGCAGCATGCCAACTTTGAGGATTTACAGCTGTTTCAGATCGACGAGAGAACAGAATTTGAATTATAAAAATGTCTCCAGCCTTTCTCGGATCAGAAAATCAGCACTGAGTCGATACTTGCCCAATGCCACAACTGTGACAGGCCACAACGCGTCGTGCGACGACGGCCGTTCCAAGATGGAACCAATGTCACATTTCACGTGCGTGACATCTGTCACTCTTAGTCGAACGTCACCCTCCACGTCCTCGTGCCTATCTCCTGTCCGCAGGTTCTGCTTCGTTCAAACGTATTTAACCTCGACAGCGCAGGGAGAAACGATAAGATGGGCGGCGCAGGATGGCTTTTTCTTTTCTCGGTTTTAATGGCGGCGGGATTGTTGTTTACGATGGTGTTCTTCGTGAGTCGCAGTATCTGCGTTTGCACCTCTCGCAGAGGTGTGTAAACGGCAGTTACCCTGACCTCGCCCGAATATTCTCCCAGATCATTATGTTCTCGGATTTGGAATGCGACTATATCAATCCTATAGACCTGTGCAATAAGCTGAACCAGGTGCTGTGGCACTCGTCGGACTATATGGATGAACGGAGAGAACTGACTTTGCCCTGGCCCGTGATTGTAGTTCGTTCTGCCCGAGAACATCGCGCACGCCTTCCTCACGATTCTCTTCCTCCTCTGTGGGCAATGGACCGCCTTCCTGCTCAACGCACCCCTGCTAGCCTATAATGTCAACAAGTACGTCTCGCGCCTCTTGGATCTGTCTGATTTGCGGAACACTGATATATGGAATGAATAAGGATAAAGAACAAAAACCATATGTATGACGCGACGGAGATCTTCCGAACACTATCGGGGCACAAAAAGGAGAGCTTCATCAAGCTCGGGTTCTACCTGCTCTCGTTCTTCTACTACCTATACCGGTACGCACTCACTCGGACTCTGGTTCTTTTGTGACCGCTCACCTGTCCTCCTTCGTGCACCAGCATGATCGTCGCGCTTATTTCAGAGAGCGAATAAATGACTTGACGTCATTCACGACTAATCCACGAAGGGCGGGGACGACAGGAATGGGTGGGATGTTGTTGGACTGTGCTTTGAATCTCAGCGTGACCGGAATATCAGGGGCGGAGGAGCCAGGCGCCGCGGCGCTCGCGTGCTGCCCGCATTCTCTGTCTCCTGTATAATCTAAGAACGCATTGTCGCTTGCTTTGCTGCCTAGTATGTAGATCCCTATCTTACGTTTCTCTCTGCCTTGGCTGTCTGCTTCACCGTCAACAGTGCACTGAGGGTCGGATTCCGACCAAGCCGAGCGTCCCTTACGCAGTAAAGCTTCATCCTGGACCATGAGGCCATTGCTCCTTGAGCCAAAGGCTCAACCTCCGCTTAATGGGCTATAGCAAACTCCTCGAGCATCAGACGCCTGTATACCCAGTCTGGGTCCGTAAGAGCATCACGTTTCGTTCTCGAGGTCCTATAGTTGATTACCCGTTCAAACCAGTATTTTTGAAGTCTACTAGAGCTTCAGCGCGCCGGTTATAAATGAAACGGGAGAAGGTACACCGAATCATATACCTGCTGATTTCCTGGGATACCCTGTGTTGCTCGAGAGCGCATATGGTTACGGTATCAAACCCTGAGAGAATATATCGAGTGGCGGTTGCCCACGTTTGTAGGGCCTGAGCTGGGGAACATCAGGAAATTATGTGGATATCCCCCATATTGTCCCTCTCGTCGTCTACGCCGTCTGCCCCCTCACCCGGTGCACTTGCAAGCAATCACATACCTCGCCGGTGCGTGCTTTCAGCTACAGACAGACCCAGTCTTGACCAGAACGATCTTGCCTAACATTCGACCGCGTTCCGAGTCGTAGAAAGTGTGTACTGACATAATGGAGACGGGCGCATTTACTGGCTAAACATGCATTGCGCACTGGCCGGCTTGAAAATATACCCTCGACAGAGTTGATGAGAGCGGCATTCATACCTGGCTTACGGGTGACGGTATTCTTTCTTCTGTTTCTTGACCTTGTCGTTGTCTAAAACAAGGCCGGAGGTGAACACGGTGAACATTTATACTCGCCCGATGTCCCTGGTGCTGCGATCCAAGAGATTTCCAGAGCACATTCCTGCTGAGGATCCTCAGTAAGCTGATACGATTCTCCATGCTACCGAAGAGCTACAGACGAAAGCACTAACGTGGGCATTTCCAGCTAGTGTAATATGCCCTTTGGCATCTGCTGTCTTGCCATACGGGCATGGCCGCTGTTCCATGCGCGAGTGAGGAGCGCATACTCAGGTTCCCGCTGACAACCATGCATCCTTACAGTTCTGTCTGAATCTACAATATGTGAGAACGCTATGCAATAGTACGGTCCGGGAATGAAAAGAGGAGAGAACGAGCCAATATGAAGGGGCAAATGGTCGAATGCCCCGAGTACTAACACATGTAGTCCTTCGTCAATTGGTGCCGCTGCTGAGGCAATTTGACGACGTCCCCCCTGCGTCTCCCAGTGAGGCAGTATTGAGGCCTGAGGCAGGCCATTTTGACATGCGCCTCGCGCGCGAGCGGAGTTAGAACTTCAAGCAACTTCCGCCCGAGTCAATGATACGGCAAAATACACTTTTGCATTCCCCTTGACTTCATTTCCAGGCATATGGAAGCTCTGTCACTGGCTTGCGTTGGGAATGTTATATAGCCTTACAAGGCGACAAGGGCCAATTTTACTGGCGAGCTGAAGGCGCCTCGTGGGCGGAGTATACGTATCAGCAACGACCTGCTGTGGCGAAAGTAAGCGATGCTCTCGAATGCGGCTGCCTTTGCGGATAAGGTGGAAGTTCTGCTACTGACTCATAAAGGCCGAGTCACCTTGCGAAGGACAAGACAATCTGCAGACAGATCGACCTGGTTATGTGGTAATCTTGGACGAATTATCTCAGTATGCGTCTGGTATGCGTTAGACTAAGCGCGTTGGAATCACCTTGGCTTGCTGTCTCTCGCGTGTCCCTTGATGGTCGGAAAATTCTGGCGCGGGATTACGTGCGATCGTCCTCGAAGTTCGGATGCTCGCTCGATGGGAACAAATCAAAACATAACGCTGTCAGAACGCCTACAAGTAGTACATATCGTGCCTGCCCTGCGTAGTCCGCATGGTTGCTTTGGTTGACAGGAGAGTGCGACCACTGGCTGTATACATAAAGGAGCAAGCATTCTCGCCTCGCACCGGCGACCACCAGCGTTCTCATTATCCCCAATTCTCAGAAGACCGCTATAGCGATGACGGGTGGGTCCCATTGGTACCTGCAATTTAGTTTACTCAGAAATCATAAGATAAACTCGAATGCGGGTGTCGGCGAAATGTCAGAAACCTCGTGGTATGTATCGACGGCACAGCTAACAAATTCGATACCAAGGTGAGTACGTTGACTGCAGGCAACGATTCCTAGGTCTGAAATCTATGTAAGAATACGAATGTCGTCCAGCTATATAGCTTCTTAGTCAAAGACAAGTATCAGCTCACTTACTACAACAGCGGCATTGGGACATACGCTACGCCGTCGTTCAAGTCATGGAGCTGGTGGAAGCAAGTAGTTGGTCACAAGATTGATCTTGCCATCGCCTGGTGGGCTCTTGCATCGCTCGAGTTCTGCACTATTCTTACAAGACACGAACCACGCACCACATCGTGGCGGCAGGAGGTTCGAGAGAATTATCATAGGCGCGTACCAGTGGCTCTCTGAGCAGTATCAAGCTGGTGATCGCATATATTTATTCGGTCAGTGCTGCCAGATGGCTTTTTTCTTGTCTGAAGTGCCATTCTTCGTCCTACCTAGGATTCTCCCGAGGGGCATATCAAGTGCGCGCTCTGTCGGCCATGATAGATAAGGTCATCCCATAAACGTGAATGAATCGTCAGATAACTTAGCCTTCACTCCGTAGGTCGGCCTCATCCACAAGGGAAATCAGGCGCAGATACCGTTGTATGTTCAGCGTCAGCCATGGTAATCACGAATTTTGCTGATGCCTTGATGGCAGCGCGTATGAACTTTATGCAAGCATTGATGAATCGAATCGGGACCCGGACCCCTCCTCCGTGCCTATGGACCGACATTTCAAGGAGACATTTAGTAGGGATGTCAGGGTACATTTTGTGGGCGCCTGGTAATTAATCAATTTCGCTTGTATGTAGATATCCCTAACCAAACGATGGTATCCCAGGGACACGGTATCTTCTGTTGGCTTTTTCAGGGGAAAGGATGCCCCATTCACCGCCTGTGGGATGAAGCATGTGTGTCATTTCCGCCATGCACTTGCGCTCGATGAGCGTCGGGTCAAATTCCAGCCTGAGTATGCCTACGGTGGAGTTCACCGTGTCCAAGTACAAGAACCTCTCACAGAGCCAGCCGAAACGGAATCCCATAAGAATCGAGTACCACATACCAAGGAAGTTTGGTTCGCCGGCACTCATTCTGATATGTGAGATGCATACTGCTTCACAAGCTGTACGCCATTCAGGCTGACATTGTTCATTGAAGCGGAGGAGGTAGTGTACGAAACGATGAGATCATGATGAGCCATAGCGGTCCTCCATTTCGATGGATGTCGTATGAAGCGATCCAAGCAGGTATCCGGTTGAAGCCATACAACGGAAAATGGCCAACGAAGGAACTGAAAGAGGTCCATGAGTCCCTTACAACGGGCTGGAAACTATTAGAATACTTGCCTATTAAGCGGCGTTCATATAAGGACACCAGTGACATGACATGGTGGTGCGTGTCGTGCCTCCACTCATCGTTGGTTTGATTGATATTGATACGAACAGGCCCAACCGCGGAAATGGGCGCCGAGTTGTACCTGGCCAAATGATCCACAAGTCGGTCTTTTCGGCGCATACTGAGAGCTACGTTTCACGGGCACATTTACCCATGTCTACTGGTGCACCTACTATCGGCCCATTGAAGGGACTTCATAACGATGCGGAAGAGCGTACGCCTCTAGAAGCTGTGAAAGGGAAACTAGAAATGTGCCAGCTTTCTCTAGAAGATGACTTCGACGATCTCGTGCTGGATCTTCTGAGCCGTCCACAGGACCTGAAATCAAAGCTATCATCTGGTAAGCTTCACGCTAACTCCTAGCGATGGTGGTGAAAATAATTGTCCATAGCTGAGTATCGACGTAAACTGGTCGAAGCAAAGAACGCCGCCGGAAGCCTGATTCCTTTGTTTCTCGACTTGATCAAGTCAGAACTCAATCCAGTCGTCGGAGGACCGGGACCCTTGCGATTACTTGTCCTTGGCGTGGAGGTCAACCTCTTCATATACCTGGCTCAGTACTTCCTAGGTCATTCCAGGTTCGGGCCGAACAAGAACATGATTGTTATAACTCGGTCTGAGCAAGACCCCGAGCTTACTCCGGGTACGGCACACTTTTCCCTTCGCATGGATGGGTCTGAAAAGCTTCGTCTCCACAACCTACACCCGGACTTCGTGAAACTGTCCTATTTTCCTGCTTTTCCACCTTTCGCGTTGCCGCTCCTCTTGTCGGCTGCCGCTCGTTGGCGATGGTACATGGACCAGTCGCCCCGGACCGATCTTCTATGTGACACAGTCAAGATCTCGGTGGAATTCAATGAAATATTCGACTATGACCCATACTCGGACCAAAACTCGGAGGAGGTATCGGAAGGAGATCGCCGCCCGCCTCCAAGACGGCTAGGTAGTAACCTGGTCGAGGACGACGTCGTCAAGGTCACCGGTGGTGCCGGCTTCGGGGATCGTAGCAACTTGAAGTACTATGGCATAACAATCACAAACGAGTCAGAGATAGAGCTCTACCCCTATACATATATGTTCAATAGCGATCTGTCATTTGGTGAGTGACACATTTCATGTGGCATCCCCGGTTGATTTCCAATATGGTTTGTTTCAGGACCATACGGTACCAAGCCCCTTTCGTTCAATACGCCACCTCTTCTTCCCGGCCAGTCGCTCAGGCTGCAGCAGGGCGGGGGGACTGGTCCCCCTGCGTTTTTTATCCTACCTCCTGGCGAGACCTATGATGTTAGCTTTCTGAAGATCATTGTGACGAGAACGTTCGTGGACCTGTCGCATTTCATACAGTTGCCTCCTTCGGAGATATCCAGGCGGATTCGTGACCAGCAGTGGGTCGGTCTCGGTAATGCATTCCCCACAGACACGGGAGAGTTGCAGAATGGGGAATGGGGAACAAAGCTTATAAAGGTCATTCAGCACAGGGCTAAGGATAACGTTGCGAAGTAGCATACGCTGATGACGGTGCCAAGGGGTAGCAACAAAGTTGTAGTATCGCTAGGACTCCTGCTAGTAGGACGGTATCGAGTTGAAATGCATGTGGAGCCAGACTTATGACTATTGGTATCGCGTATTCTAGCCTCAGCTACATAGGCTCTAGCTTCAAGTTCAGCCACTACCTCAAATCCGTACTGTATCCGGGTATATCGCTTTCCATCAACTTCCTCAACTCATCGTCGTCAGTGGTATCTGCACGATCAGGAAAAGAGAAGGTTTTCTGCATTGCAGTACGGCAGTGCCGACTACTTACCTCGGAAACGCTAAGTAAGCGAGCCGAACGAGGCTGAACAGGACTGACAGTCGTTGCTTGAAGACCCTCATGCTCCAGCTCCCGCAGGTGATCTGCACGAGATTCACAACTTGAAGTTCGCATTGCTACGACGCTGGTGCCTCTAGCGATACAAAATACAGCGTCTATCGAAGCTCCACGGCACCTCGAAGGCTCTATACGCCTCCTGTAGTGATGGGTGCCATCTCCAGGGGCACAGTGAGCATTTTAACAACGATACAGTTGTGGGACCGCGCCGGCAGGCGACGACCCCGCATAGCCCAGACGGTCCCGGAGTCTCAACTCAACGTGGTGGTATAGAAGCGCTGTCAATCGAGTCGAAGTGCTTGAACAGGGCAGGGGACGTGTCTGGCGTGGAGGTCGAAGGTCGGACGACTTAGCGATGTCTCCCCCCACAGCGAGGAGCGGTGGATCATTGCCTTGGCTTGTTTGCCGTTCTTGGTGTCGACGATGAGGATGTACTGACGGTTCGATGTCAACCGAGTAAGGTGTACGGGTGGTGAGCAAATACTGACCTTTTCGCAGTGCGTGCTGGAGGCGTCACGTTATGTCCCCGTTACTCTTGCCTTCTCATTGCCGACATTGAACTAGGTACCAGTGCCCTCAGCCCACTGCACGAAGGGCGACGCGTTGACTCGAACTCACCGGGCCTGGCAAGTCTGGTTGTGCTCCTCATGGTGCTCAGCGCTTCCGCGAAACTGCGCGTTGGGAAAGGGTGTGGTCAGGAGCATGCTAAAAAAAGTCCGCTCGTCATCGCAACTATTCCTCGGGCTACTTTCTTGTGCTCCGATTATCTGATCGTGCTCGAAAAGCCGGCTTTATAGCTTACGGTCACGCTCGTGGTGGGAGTTCGGTCTGCCCGAGAACATCGCGCATGCCTTACAATCCTCTTCTGTGTCCAATGGACCGTATTCCGTTTCAACACGACCCTGCTAGTACAAAGGCCGCGTGTACGTCGCGACAAAAATCCTCAGGGCGCTATCGGGGACAAAGAGAGGGCTTCCCCGAGCTCAGGTTCTCCCTGTTCTCGTCCTTCTACTACTGATACCAGTACGCACCATCCATACGTGTATCGTGGCGTTCTCACTCACCTGTCTTGTCTGTAGGCCAGGAGGATCGTCGTTCTCATCATGGCATGTCACAGAGCGAGTAAATGACTTGACGCCATTCGCGATGAACCTACGACCGGAGCAAAAATTTGGGCGGAGTTCGACTCCGCTTTGAATCTCGGCGTGACTCGAAGGTGAATATCCGGGACGGAGGGGCCAGGCGCCCCGGTCACGGCTCTACCGTGCTGCCCGCATTTCTATCTCCTGCTTGATCTAATAACGCAATTGTCTCCTGCTTTGCTCTCCAGTATGTTGATCCCTATCTTACTGGTTCGGCTGCCTGGTTCACCATCAAAACTATACATGCGGGTCGGATTCCGACCAAGCCGAGCGTCCATTACGCAGTAAAGCTTCTTCATGGGTGATGAGGCCACTGCATTCCTCGGGCCAAGGGCTCGAATTCCGCCAAGCAAACCGTGGCAGAGACTCCCCGAGCATCAGATGCCTGTTTGCCTAATCTGCGGCCGTAAGACAACCAAAGTCCTTACAGGTAATAGCCAGTCGACGGCAGCTCTTGCAATTTACTCATTAGAACTTCAGCGCGCAAAAGGGGAGAAGGTGCCACCGCTCGAACACACCTGCTGATTTTCTGGGATCCTTTGTGCTGCACGAGGGCGTGCATCGCGACGATGTCAAGTCTTGACATCGTGGAGTGGCGATGGGCTGTTCGCGATGTAAGCATATCCTGAGCCAAATGCAACCGTAGTTAAGAGCGCGTAGCAACACTCGATCTGCCAACCGGTGCGTGCCTTTGACTCCAGACAGATGTTGTCTTGCCACTCCTTCTGTAACTTGTATAACATTGGAACAAGGTCTGAGGCACAGGAAGTACGTCGGCCGGACAGTTTCATGAATAGCAGCCGGGATTGCGTCTATACCGTTGCGACGTCTATAACAGAGGTAAAGGAGGCATTCGCCGAGGGCATACCTGAATTACTCCTGATGGTACTGTTTTTATTGAATTTCTTCATCTTGTCGTTCTCTCGGACAATGTGGAAGGAGGAGACCGGGGACTCTTAGCGAGACACTCACCGATGGTCCTGCAAGTCATGAGTCTGCCCATTTCCTGTAAAGGCGCTGCAGTAAGCTGACACTAGTTTCTCCAAGCTACCGACGTAAGCGCTGGTGCTGGGGGTTCCCTACCAATTTATCACCTTCGACGCTTGCTATCTTCCCATGCAAGGTATATTCTCGTACTGTCTCCCGTGCATGGCATGGTCGACTTAAGGCAACTCAGGAACATAGTAGATGCTCGGGTCCTTCTGGGGTTTTCTTTCCTCTGGTATGAGGCCGATATGAACACGCCAAGTAATATGTATAACTCTTGTTATGTCAATTGGTGGATGCCAGTGTGACATACTGTGACAATGGCTGGGAGCGTGAGACGGGGAGCCTGCGGATGGTCATCCCGGCATGTTCCGTACCATCCATCGCACTGCAAATGGGTACATATCGCCATATGGGCACCGTTTTCTGTCGGATTGACTGAGTTTCTCGACAAAATCAAATCACTTATTGTAAATGTACTCTTATAATTGCCTAATCGGGCTAAAAAAGCTCATATTATGGGTTATGGACCCTCTTGGAGGGTATGCTATGGGTTATAAGGAGTTATGGGCTACGATAAGTATGGGTTAAGGGGGGACGCATCATCTCGAGTCGTGCTCCCTTCATCTCCGAATAGAGGGAGGCTGGCTTACCAAGATCATATCGCCTTGTAAAGTAACAGGGCAGCCTCGAGGCTGACTCTACCGGACGAGCTAAGAAGAGTCATCGTCTGTACATGTGCCTCAGTCGTCAGAGGTCAGCTTCGTTATTGTGTCCTCATGGGAGGTACCCCTGACTCCGAGTCTACGCCCACCGGAACTAGCTTGACTTGCTGTCACTTGTTGTATGGCTCATGGGGTTCTCTTCCTTGCCAGGAATCGTTCTCGATGTTCAGGCGTTCACTAGACGCGCATCAATTGAAATACAGCTGTCAGCTGTCTGCTGGTATTTGCATGACTTTGTAAGTCCATATCAAGTTTAACTACCGGCCTAGCATATAAAGACCTCCTTTCTCACCTATCCCTGGCGATCGTTAGCCTGCTGATCTCTCATTATCCCCTCCTCCGATCCCCATCTTTCCTGTAAACTGCGCTACTCATGACAGGTCCCGCTGGACTCCGTGTAGATGACTACAGTGAGAAGCCGTTGGGTCAGAAATCCCTAGGTTCGAAATCACAGGATCCGAGATCACAGGATGAGATGGAATGCGGATGTCTGAAAAATGGCCGAAATTTAGTGGTCTGCATCGACGGTACAGCAAATAAATACAATGATAAGGCGAGTACATTGAGTGCAGGCAACCATTCCCCAATCTGAAATATGGGGAAGAATACAAATGTCGTTCAGCTATATAGCTTCCTAGTCAAAGATAAGAATCAGCTCACTTACTATAACAGTGGAATTGGGACATATGCCAGGCCCTCGTTCAAGTCGTGGTCTTGGTGGAAGCAAGTCATTGGTCACAAGATTGACCTTGCTATTGCTTGGTAGGTGCTCACATCGACTTGATGTTTCACAGTTATTGCAGCATTTAACCCATGTGTTAATTGTATTGGCAGGAGGTTCGAGAAGATTATCTTAGGAGCCTACCAGTGGCTCTCCGAACAGTATGAAGAGGGTGACCGCATATATCTATTTGGTTAGTATTGCCCAACTATCTTCATCCTTTCTCAGGTGCTATTTTTGCTTCTCGCACAGGATTTTCTCGAGGGGCTTATCAAGTGCGCGCCCTGTCGGCCATGATAGATAAGGTCCGGTTCAAATGCCAATGTACCATCAGTCTACTAAGCCCACACTACTTGAGCATAGATTGGCCTCATTCACAAGGGCAACCAGGCTCAGATTCCCTTGTATGTTCAGCATCACCCATTCGAATTACCCTCTCCCCTGATAATCGTATCGCAGTGCATATGAACTTTACATAAGTATTGATGAATCAGAACTACACTCGGAGACTAAGACCAGATCAAAAATGGCCGCGGATCCATCCTCTGCCCCTAAGGTCAGATCCGGCACGGTCCCGGACACACTCTCTGTCCCTAAACACAGATTCGGCGCGAACCAGGGTCCGTCCTCTGTCCCTAGGGATAGAATCGAGACGGGTCAGGGCCCATCCTGTTCCCCTGCGGACACATCAAACATGGGACCGAGCCCATCGTCGGCCCCTACAGACAGGACCAAGACGGATCAGGACCCAACCTCCACCCTTCCAACTGCAGAAGAATCAGTAGGACGTTTCAAGGAAACTTTTAGCCGGAACGTCAAGGTACATTTCATAGGTGCCTGGTAAATAATTTGCTTCAATATGAATGCAAAAACCCCTTCTGAACACATTGACGGCATAGGGACACGGTATCTTCTGTAGGGTTATTCAGGGGTAAAGATGCCCCATTCACTGCCTGCGGGATGAATCATGTTTGTCGTTTCCGCCATGCACTTGCACTGGATGAACGTCGGGTGAAATTCCAACCTGAGTATGTCCACGGCGGACGTCACTATGGGCCCGGCAAAGAACCTTCTCCAATAACAGCGAAAACGGGCTCTCGTAAGCGTCCGGTCCCACGTGTAAAGGAAGTTTGGTTTGCCGGTACTCATTCTGATATGTGAGGTGCCTGATATTTCGCATTCTCTGAGCTCACACTGCCCATTACAGTGGAGGGGGTAACATTAATAATATTAAGTTGAACCATAGTGGTCCTCCGTTTCGATGGATGTCATATGAAGCGACCCAGGCAGGTGTCCGGTTGAAACCGTTCCTGGAAAAATGGTGGACTACAGGACTTTACAAGACTCCTGATTCGCTCACCGCGGCCTGGAGAATAGTAGAATTTTTGCCCCTCAGACGCCGTTCATACAAGGACACTAGTGATATGACATGGTGGTGTGTATTATTTCTCCGTTCATCAGTCGTGAGGTGACTCATGCCGGTGGTATGGAACAGGCCCAACCACGGAAATGGCCGCCAAATTGTAGATGGTCAAATGATCCATAAATCGGTGTTTACAACGTGTACGATGGATTATGTGTCACGAGCCCATCTACCTTTATCTGCGGTCCCATTTGTGCCGGTGAAGTGGCTTCGCCCGGTCCTGGAAGAGAGGGCACAGTCGGAAGCTATTAAATCGGAGCTCCTCAAGTACAACCTAGCTCTGGAAGAAGACTTTGACGATCTCGTGCTGGACCTTCTGAACGAGCCACAGAAACTCCAGTCAGTACTGTCATCCGGTAAGCATGTCATCTACTTTCGGTAATGGCATAGTAGTGACGACGTTTCACTAGCTGAAGACCGGCGCAAACTCCTTGAAGCACCCAATAAGGACAACGAGTTGTTTCCCCTATTCGTCCGGTTAATCTTGAACTCGACGACCAACCAGGACTTGATAGAAACGGACTCCTTCCGATTACTCGTCCTTGGCGAGGATGTCAGCCTTCTCATGACCCTTGCCATGTGCATTCTGGGTCACGCCAGCATTGGACCGATCAAACATATGAGTGTTGTGTTCAGATCCTTGGTGGGTCCTCGTACACCAGGAGCGGTGCACTTCTCGATCACCACGGATCCGTATTTGCCTGAAGCACTTCTCTTGGAGAACCTGCACCCAGATTATGAGGAGCATCAAATCTCTCGTTTACCTCCTATTCCAAATTCCGGGTTGGCGCTGGCCTTGTTGGCTGCGGCTCGTTGGCGATGGTACATGGATCAGAAGCCCCGCTCCAACCTCTTATCTGACGAGGTCGAAGTCACGCTCAAATTCGTTGAAGTCTTCGATTGGGATACCGACTTCAAGTTGTACGAAAACCAAGGGAAGACCTCTGACGAGGCTCCTCGCTCGCTTTCGAGGACGAACCTCCTCTGCCAAGACACTGTTGAGGTCGTCGGTAGAGGCAACTTCGGGGACCCGATGAGGTTCTATGGCATGACAATTACCAACGAGTCGGGTCTAGATCTCTATCTCTATATACTTTGGTTTGATAGTGACTTGGGCTTTAGTAAGTGACATATTTCGGATGAGAAGTCAGGCTGTTATACGCTCTGTTCCAGGGCCATACTATTTGCCTCGTACCTCCGACCAGCCATCGCTTCTTGCTGGTCAGTCGCTCAATTGCCTCCAGGGCGGGGAGACAGGGTCCCCTAGGTCCTACACCATTCCCTTCGGCCAGGATCACGATGTTGGCTTCATAAAGCTCATTCTGACCACAACGTACATGGACCTTTCGTATATCACACAGGAGGCTCCATTCTGGATGGGAGGGCTGTCTCGTCGGAGGTGGTGGGACAATGACCTTGGTGGACAGGCCTGGCGGACGGACATGAAAGAGTTTCCAGTTGGAAGATGGGGAACGAAGCTAATAAAGGTCGTTCAAGTCCTCCCCCCGAGTGTCGAGGATAATGGTGCTTCTGAATCCGAGTAGTAGATGCGTGGTAGTGGTCTGCTCAGTATGTGAATTGTATCTCGTTTGCTTCACTCACCAGTTTGTACTGAATGAATCGCTCTCAGAAGTTGTTTCGCTCCAGATTGTCGGTGCTTCTTGTCCGCGCTCATATGCCGCATGCAACACTAGTACTGTGTTCAGTCTCATGTCACGTTCGTTCACGATATGTACATCAACAAATTTATTCCGTTCGCTGACCTCCAGATTGATTCAACCACGAGTAATTACGGATTGTAAACCGTCTGACTTTGGCTTTCCCGACCCTCGTCTCCAGCTCACTCTTCACCTGCACATTCCGGAAGTGCAGTATCGTAGACGAATCCATCCACGACATTTATTTAGGGAGGCATACACTTTTATTGCAGACTTAGGGACAAGTGATCAGACAGAGACGTGGGTGAATGCTAGTCGGGGTCGCAAGACCTTATGCGCCCTGCGGACGCTTCTTTCATAGTAGGAACCACGAGTTCGCATTGCTACAACGTTGCTGCCTCTAGCGATACAAAACACATCTATCTAAGCTACACGACACCGCGTAGGCTCTATACGCCTCCTCTAGCGGTGGGCGCCACCTCGAGGGGCGCAGCAAGGCATTTTGATAACGATACAGTTGTGAGAGCGAGACCGCGCCAGCAGGCTACGACCCCGCATAGCCCAGACGGTCCCGGATCTCTCAAGTCAGGGTAGTGGGCAGTGATCAGTTGAACCACCACTTGACGGAGATGACACCGGTGTCGAGCGAGTCGAAGTGCTTGAACAGGGCGGGAGACATGTCTGGGGTAGATAGCGTAGGTTAGGTGAGGTCGAAGGCGGGGAGCGGCGCATATGACTTACCGATGCTCCCGACCCCGCAGCTAGGGCACGAGTCGCGGACCATCGCCTTGGCCTTCTTGCCGTTCTTGGTGTCGACGATGGTGATGTACTAGCGGCTCCTGTCAGCGTGGAAGTAGGTACAAGTAACGAGACCGTAACCGACCTTATCACAGTGCTTGCCCGAGGCGTAGGTCGCGGTGTCAAGCGCGACGATCAAGTCGGAGTCCACGTTCTCCTTGCCGCAGTTACCGAGGCCGACGTTGAACCAGGTTCCCTACAGCAAGTCATCACGGTCAGTACAGCGCAAGCAATAAGACGCATTGGGACTCACCCGGCCCTGGTAAGTCTTGCTGCGCGCCTCAAGGTGCTCAGCCTCGACGGGGACAGCAGCCACCATCGAGAGCAGCGAGGCGAACGCCAGCAGAGCGGCGGCGAAGTACGACGAGAAGCGGGCCATCATCTTGCGATGCAGTAAAGACTGACTGTACTGAAAAGACAGTAAAAGTGGACTGGCAGAGAGGCCGGGTTCTTGTCGTGGGGAGGACGAGGAAGGCGCGACTACGGGTTGCAGCAGTGCGACGGCGTTTCCTGGCCCAAGTCCTCCCGGTTTATATACCTCTCGCTCTCCGCCCGCTCGCGCACCCCAAACGTCGCGATGGCGCAGGGTACGGTCCAGAGCATGGCAGAGAAAATACGCTCGTTGTCGCAAAAATTCCTGGGGCTGCTTAATTGCCCGGGGCCGGGTCTGCAGGGTGGCTTTCCGTCTCTAGTTTCGAGGGCGGTGACGCAAAATGTTGTAGGCCGAGCCAAGGGGGAACTCCACCTCAGAGGCGGGGTGCGTTTCTGAGAGGCGTGCGGGTCCAGGCCTCTTGACAGCTCAAACGCCAAAATACCTTGAAAATCTGGAATCTGGTCGAGAGGATCTCATCTTCGCCGGCCCGCGGCGTCGACACGGGGAAAGGAACCGCAGAATAGCCGGAGCTGTCAAACCATCGGCAAGGTTGGCCGGATTAGGAAGGATCATATACTTTGGCTGTATTTGTCTTGTGGCTGCGGAGGGTAAAGCGTTGCGGCGGTCTGTGCTCTTCAAAATCAGCTTGCAATTGTCAACGGAAAAAACTCGTACAGGTTAATCAGCATTTTCCCCCCAAATGCGCAGCTTTTTTTGTGCCCAGTGGGCTCTAAGCCGCCTGGAAATACGTGCCGATGCCATCTCAAAAGTATACTGTATGCTGCTGATCTATTCAGGCTGGAATAGTGACCCGTATTCGGACGATGTGACGATCAAAGTGCTCTGAAGCACGCGCTACGTAGAGCCTCCAACGACGAGCGATCGGTAGCGAAGTCGAAAATGAATCATTGCGTGAAGCGTTACTCTATAGCACGACGGTCTGATCAGGTACGACCGCATGAGCAGTATGCTGGACTGACGACGTTAGTGGGCATCATTTCATAACTGAAGGGAAGAATCACGCGCGACGAACTACGAGGGGAGGGCAGCGCATGTACTATGCTTGAGCGGGGGTGCCTGCACCATGCTCATCTTCTCTATTGCGCCCAGAAAGTACGAAGTATGGTACTGATAGAGCTTGCTATATTCCCCGATATATGCGCTATACGCACAGGTACAGTTCCATTCCCCAGAGCAATCCCGCGTACAAGGCAAGGATCGGAGTAAAGGTATTCGGGGAAAATCACCCAGCTTGTAGATGCTGTCCTGGCCGGGTAACACGACTTCCCGACCGCAAGGTAGCGCTCATCTTTGAAGTACCACCTCCAGATCGACAAGTCCAATTGTTGCGCCGGCTCAGCAGGAGAAGACGGAGGTCGTGCAGAAGGCTTAGAACACCGAAGAGTTGTGGCGCCTGCCATGGCCGGTGTCCATTTAAGACAGTTGCTCGTCTACTAAGTCTTACAATATTTAGGAGGTGCAGTATCAAGCCTAGGCCGGTGTTGTGGCTTATTTGTTGTTGGAGGCTCCCATCCAGGTGCCGTTTCTCTTCTAGCAACGTTCAACTGTTGTCAGTACTCACATTAAATTGACTTTTGTTTGGCTACATAGGTATCAGGGCATCACAAGCCTCAATCTCGACCTTCCGTGCTTCATTGCTCGCATGGACGTTGAGCAATACTCAGTAACGTTGATTAGACTGAACTGTTGTCAAGCACGTCCTGGAGGGCGGTCGTAGCCAGCATCATCGATAAGTGAGTTTCGCAAATATGAAGGGTGTGCTGTCTTGTGGAATTATGAAGAGTACAAAGACGGCTTGTATGGTCTAGGTGACACATTTAACTCCCTGTACGTCCATTAACATTAGCGACTGACGGGTCTGCGTTAGAACATGTACAGTCAAGGACGGTTTCTTGATTCTCTATTCATAAAGTTCTTTTTTTACAACACCTCGTACAACATCTCTCTTCGTTCCCTGCCGTGATCTTGCGCGGTTTTCCTCTACCGCCTTGAAGGCCACCGTCCAATCTCTGCACTGGCTATGCACCAACTCAAGTCCGTCTATCCCAGCCGGCAACCCGGCGTCCCTAATCCTCTCGCTCTCCGGCTCCAACCTCAAGCTGGGCTCGCACAATATTGCTTGCCTGATATAATTCAAGCAATGCTGAGCCCGACCTAGCTGGGATCCCGTCTTCTGCTCGGAAGGCGTGGCGATCGTATCTTTCAGATGTCGCAGGCAGTATAATTGGTGGTACATCGAGAGCAGGAATGGTCTTTGCTCTTCTCCCAGGTGGACGTACCCGCCGCCTCTGGGGAAGAGCGATGCCCATTCGTCGGGAGCGTCGGTGGTGTTGATTTGGTAGTGGACCGTGTTTGCTACGAAGATGCTTGCTTGCGGAAGAGCGCCGATAGGGAAGGACTCCGGGAAGTCATCTTGCAAGTATGCTACAAACGGAGTCAGCTTCGGGCTTCACTCAAAACTCAGAGTATCGCAGACGCTTACTGTAGGTTTTCTTAGGTTCAGTAGTTCGAACCCAGACCCGGCTTATGAAGACATTTGCTAGAGTGCAAGCCAAGAGAACCGAAAGGGTGAGCGCGTATAGAATGCGCGGGGGATAGGTATGCAGCCTCTGGGTGCAGTTCATTTGCTTGAACAATGACAGAGAGCCGCAATCGCCTCTATATCCTCGGGCCTCACTAGCGTTTCATATCCGGCTTCGTTTATTCACCGGGGCAGCCAGGCAGGAGTCATCTGTAACAGCCTGTCCGCAAACCGTCCGGGGCAGGGGCTCTAATGCGATGATGCCAGTCATATATCATCATGGTGAGTACGCAGGCACTACAACCAGACTAATTGCTACGCTCACCGTCGTCGCAGTGATCCACCGCGGGCAGGTGCTAAGTGGAATCCTATCAATCATACCATCTGTACGCGTCAAGTATGATGCGTGCATGGCTGAATGCACAACCGCAATCCCGTCAAAGCCACTATCCAACCCCGACGAAACGGCAACCGTCTGAGGCTGGTATCGCGACGTCACGGTAGTCCAACAACCATGTCTATGTTGCGACACAGTCATTCTCACTGCCCGCCGATGAACAAGATAAATGGCGCTCTGCGGCGCATCCAAACGGATGCACGTCACGCGTGAAACTGTCGCGAGGAGGCTAGCCACGTATCTAGGCGGGAGTGCGCCTCATCACGCATCAGGGATCACTGAGGTGGATCAGCGCATCGCTGTTTGGGCGTACTCAAGGTGACATCGCGTCTCAGGTTATTTGGGGGTTTACGAGGCATACACATAAGACGGCAACTCGTCCAGTTTCCTTCGAGTGTCTCTGACTTCACTTTCGACCATGCCAACCGCCGTACACCGCTTCAGGGAGAGTCATGGCCTGTCAACGTGGACGCAGAGGACTGTTTTGTCCCTCCTCACCTGGGCAATCATCTTCGTCCTTGGCGTTCTGTCTTTCCTTCAGGTGCTCAGGCTAAGCAGCAACATACGATCGCAATTATCAAAGCACGAGTGGAGTGAGTACGTTTCATAATCTATCCTGACCTTCATCAGCTTAATTTCACGTTCTAAAGCCTATGTAGACGATGACTTCCCAGAGTACCTCCCGCTCGACCTAGGTCCTGCTCGATGGACAATGCAAGATACAGTCCACTACGGCATAAACGGCTCCGACGCCGACGAAGAGTGGGAATCCTCCTTCCCCCGCGGCGAGGGCTTCATCTACCTCGGCCCAGACAAACGCCGCTTCGGCCTGTCGACGTTCCACCAGATGCACTGTCTCCAGATGATCCGCGGCGCGCTCACGAGCGAGAACATCGGGCGTCATACCACTCATTGCTTGACTTACCTACGCTTGATGATATTGTGTAGAGCGGATTTGCAGCTGGAACCTGCGAGCGACACGGGGGACTGGACGGACGTAGAGTGGGTTAGGGAACGCGAATGTAAGGACTGGGGACAGTTGTATGAGTGGATAGGCGGTAATTACGATGAGTATGTGGCATCGCAGAAGGCGTGATTCAGGAAGAGAAGGTAAGGGGATACCTCTCGTTGCATCTCCGCGTCTCGAGGTTCACAGCCATGTATTGCCTTAGACTTCAACAAGAAACAGATCGTAGCTCGACAAAACAGTCAAGTCACGGAATACCCTGATGTGTGTGCTTAACCAAGACGTGCCTAAATCAAGACACATTGATAGATACACAGCGCTCTGCCCCCACCCTGCCACGAGCACAGGTTTCCATCAATCTCCCAAACCCAAAGCCACCTTGTCGTCTTAGCTATGCAGCACGGCGCAGCTTGACGTCCACCGACGGCACGTACAACGTTCTCGCCCCGCCCTCTCCAGCAAACGATATCTCATTTATCGCCGCTCCCCGCGCATATCCAAGTTCCATCCCGAAAAAGTATGCGAGGCAGTGGTAGCCACGTTCGTCGTTCCGCCACGACTCCCCGAATGCGAGTCTGTTAAATTAGTCAATATCACAGTGCTACAATTGAAACGCATAGGATGATATCGAACACTCAAGCTTACCCATAGGAGACTCTGGGCGGGCCGAAAGGGTCACACCCCTCCATTCAATGCTGGAGAAGGCGCAAGCGACTCACCTGAACTGATCACTCCTCCCGGTCGACCAAAGACCAACCGGCTCTGCCTCATCTGTCCCCTGGACGAGCTTCAACACGTCTTCCCCGCTCAAGACCATCCGGTCCACCCAGAGACTGCCGTCCCTGGACGACACCTCGACGTGATTGGCCTCCCCGTCGGTCCAGCTACCGGTATAAAGCTCCCTCGTCGCTTGGTCGATGAGGACGTCGAACGCCGGCTGGAACGCGTCCAGGATGTGGAACGTGATGCTCTGCGCGTTCAGGTACTGCCCGGCCATGAGGACGATGACGCCATACCCGGACGCTGGGTTGACGGTGAACTCGGCGTGGTACGCCATCAGCTGCCCAGCTGTGAGTGGACATCCTTGACTTCAGAACTCGCTTTGAATGAATGACGGAAGGTGTTACTTACACTTCTGATACAGTCTCTGCACGTCCTTGAACGAGTTCTGGTACTTATTGATCTCCCATAGCATCCCGAGCTCTGTGGTATCGTCGAACCACGAGAACTGAGGCTTCATCCATTCGCGGATGGTGTACGGCGATAGGACGCTCGGGTTCTTTTCCGGGTTCAGAAACATCCGCATCGGGGCGATGAGGTCTGCCAGGGTCGAGAACTGCCCTCCAGTCGGGTTCATAGCGGTTTGGAAGTCGTAATCCTATGCGGAATCCATCAGCAGAGTCCTCTCATGCTCATGGGCTTACGCACTGCGTCTTCCGAAGCATACGATGATACAGCGACCCTCTCGGCGCCGAGATCCGCGGCGAGGTACCCACTGCTATTCATCCCAAGCGGCTCGAACACATCCCGCTCTATCAGCTCTTCAATTGTCGAGACACGATCCCTGTACTCGTCGCTCCTTCTTGCAGCTGCCAGATTCACCATGCCCAGGATAGAGAACCCCGCATTTGAGTAGAGCGGCAGCCCGTGCGGCGGCGTGCTGAGGGAAAGCTCCGCCTGCGCCTCCAGCACCCGCTCGGGCGTGGGGAACGGCCTGCCGTTGTACGGGGGCGTGTTCGCGCCGTCGAGGGAGTGCGGCCAGTCGGACATGTTGCCTGGGGGCAGGTTCCCGCCGATCCCGGCCGCGTGGGTTAGTAGTGTCCGTATCGTGACGGGGCCTTCGTGGGTGGCGTCGGTGTGGCGGTAGGTGAAGTTGGGGAGGAACGTGTCGACCGGGTCATCTCTATGAATCGGGATATGAGCACCATGTGTAGAGAAGAACTTGAAGATGGGTTGACTGACAAGTTGAGGAGACCTTTGTCCCGCAATATAAAGGTCTCGATGGTGGTGAACATCTTGCTGATGGATGCCATGCGGTATATGGAGTCCCTGTCCACGTGTCCCCTGCGTTCAGCATCGCTCTCGTTCCCTCTGAGAACACCGTAAGTGCCCTCGAAGACGCTGCCTTCAGCGGTGACCACCGCGACGACCAGGCTGTCGATCGCTAGTTCCGACAATGCGTCTCGCAGGGACGCGTCGACGAGCGCGGAGGCGAGGGATAGCTCTGGCGCGTCGGACTTCGGGGGGTGGTCTTTCAGTAGAGGGGGCAGAGGCGCTCTGCATACGCCTGGTTTTGCTTTCTGAGGCTCAACGCTGGTGCGGTCTTGCCAGTGGTGTATGGCGGTTTGGAGTACGGCAGTTTCGTGCCAGACTAGTCGTAAACATAGGCATACCAAGGCAATGCGATATATCCAGAGTTTGATAGTAGGATCCCGTCGTGCAAGGTCCAGCTGGTAGACCTCGGCCGTTACTGGCACTTTGACGTCCATGCACATGTGTTTCTGGTTCAATCGCTTCCACTGCGGCTATCGACGATGATCCAGGTCCTGTAAGGTGCACCTTGGTGCCGTCGTGGACTGGCGGGCAATGTGCGCTGGGTTACTAGTACTCTTGGCTATCATCATGATGTCGCTGGCTCGTACAGGCTTCGATTCTCACAGACACTGGCATCGTCTGCGGTAATCGAGTGCCTTTACGAATCAGCGATATTATCAGCCACTGGCGCGGGGATGTAAAGCTGCCAACTTGGATATATCGATGGACGGCATGGCAATGACGGTCAGAGTCAAGAGGTTAAGTGGCGGGTCGCGTGTGCGGTGAAGTCATAATTTACTATGTCGAACCCTTACATTGACAATACAACTGGTAGCGGTAAGTACGTTTTTATACGCCTTCAGGCTGGCTAGAAATACAATGTCCTCTGATCATGAGCACTGGCAGACCTCCCGGTCATCTACATTCTGAACACTTCGTACATACAGCCCGTGGCTTGGAACAGGGTATCACCAGCACCGTAAACAGCTCTCCGCAGCCTGGTGCACAACCAGCGAGAATACGCTACACCATGCCAGCGCGGCGGGCGCAGAGCTTCACAGCCGGTACTCCGACACCGTGCTCGGCGTCTCGAACGCCACCTCCTTCTCCTTCGCCGAGCGCCTGCCCGCCGCGGGGAACGCGCGCGCGGACGCCGCCTCGGACTGCGAGGAGGCGGGGGGCGCGGAGCCCCACTCGATGCGCGTGGACGTGCTGACGGTGCGGAACGTGTACGCGCGGCCGTACGCGACGCGCAGGATGATCAGCAGCGGCGCGATGCACTGCCACGTCCACGTCGTCAGCAACCCCGCCCGGGCCGGGATGAGCAGCAGGCGTGCGCACCGTGATCTGCCCCAGCACCGGCACGACGATGTTCTGGAACCAGTTGTTCGTCGCGTACGTGCCGATGAATATGATGCTCGCGATCGCGTATGTCGCCGCGCTCTCGAGGAACATCGCGCTCGCGCTCGTGTACGGGCGCGCGTGCTCCGCGCCGAGCGCGCCCTGCAGCTCGCTGCGGTACGCGTGGATGCGCGCGACGATGAGGAGCGACGCGAGGACGTTGAGCGCGGAGGAGAGGGACCAGAAGAGGATGCCGTAGTTTGCGGCGGTCTGCAGCCAGGGGTTGCTCTGCGGGAGCGAGATTTCGTAGAGCATGAGGACGGACATCGCTGCGGTGGGCGGTGAGAGGGGGGGGGTTAGGGGGAAGAGGGGACTTGCCGGTGGATGCGAGGAATAAGAGGAAGGGGAGGGCTGCGACCCAGCGGAGGCGCGAGTTGGACCACATCAGGTAGCAGCGGTACACCTGCGCCGTATCAGCCCGCTGCATGAACAGGACCACCAAAGAACCCCACCAAAAGCCCGTCCGCCATGAACGTCATCACGTTGTACGACGTGCTCAGCAGGAGCTGCACGTAGTTCGAGAAGAGCGCGTTCTGGTACGCGACGGGCCCGCCGGGGAAGTCGCGGTCGTCGATCCAGAGCATCTCGCTGAGCTTGATCCCGCACGCGACGTAGATGGTCGCGACGGCGAAGAGGAGCGTGATGTACGCGAGCCAGAACATGCTCATGTCGACCTTGCGCCGGCGCCGGACGAGGAGGTACGCGCAGACGCAGTACAGCGTGCCGTGCACGCCTGCGTCGCAGCGGGAGTCAGTTTATCTTATTTCATTCTATTTTTCCCGGGGAAGAGCGTGAGGGGGGAGGGGGACGCACCGTACGCCATGTTCCCGAGGAACCCGCCGATGAAGTTCGACCGCTCGAGGAGCAGGTCCGCGGCGCTCTCGTGGGGCGCGTACGACATGGTGGCAGAGGACAGTTGGGGCGCGAGTCCCAGCGCCGCGCGTTCGTTATACCCCCGTCTTCAAGCGGGCGCTCTCACGAGGCCCCGGCATGCCAGAGAAGGTTTGCCCACCTTCCGTTCAGGACGAGAGAAGGGAACGCGGGGAGGGCGCCGTGCTTCGTTTCCTGATGAGCGATGGTGCATTTTAGATACCGGGTGCGTATCCGGTGGGGAACTCACTTGATATACATATCGCAAAGCTATTTCGGACGCCGAGATCCCCGGGGCCACATCGCAGACGCACAGACGAGCGGTCGACGGCTCGCCTTCCTCTGTCAACATACGCTCTGGCGATGTGGCATTGGGAAATATCCTTGCTCAAAGTCAGCCTCACAGATGTGGCTGAACACATCTGTGCAAATGTGGCAGTCCCCAAAATAGCCATCACAGCGCGTCGTTCAATGCATCAGGCTTCAGTATGGCGCTGTTCTCGGAGAGTTGCATATCCCGGCTGCAAACCTTGACTAACGATCAGCACCAGGACGTGCAACTTCCGAGATAACAGCTCTCCGGAGCCGAGAGAACATGTATACTGTGCTGATGCTGTGCTTGCCGCACCCGGGTTTAGCTCGAACCTGTGGGATGTCAGGGGCATGAACGTCGGCGGAGTGGGCGTGCTTACGAGTGTGTATGCGTCGAGAGAATGGGCAATTAGGGTTTGGAGTTATCACCGATCACGGCCACCCCCGCAAACGACGGAACTCGAGCAAAGAACAAGGCAATGACAGTACAATCCCGGCTGGAGCTTCACAGGCGCCAGATAGCACCACGAGGAACCTCGTCATATGTATTGTGATACATATCAGATTCGCAGCATAAAACGAGACCGCAGGCATCACGATTGACAGCTGTTGCGGGGGACAAGATCTAACCCACATATATATACTTCATTGCTCCAGCTGAGTGAGGATCCAGAAGCGCTGCGCGGGATCTACCGCACAACGAAACGACGAACGCGGATCTAACTATGCCTCTGATACATCTGCACGCCTGCCGCCCATCCACCGCGCGCGATCAGCACCGCCCAAAACAAAAAAACAACAACCCACTCACCCAACAAAGGCGCCGCGCGGTCCTGCCTGAATCTCACACTGCACTCCGCATCGCCGCGCGGGCACGCAAACTCGAACGTCTGCAGCGAGTCGGAGGGGCAAGAGAACCACGGGATGTCACTGGAGGTACCGGCGGCGAAGTCCAGCGTACCGAGCCGCGCGAGGCGCGCGGGGCGCGCAGCCCAGGAGAGCGTGCGCGGGCGCAGCGCGGCGGCGGCGAGCGTCCACACGTCGAGCGGCTGCGTGGTGCGCGAGGCGTGGTAGGTCTTCGGGCCGAGCTCGGACGGCGCGGGGACGGTTATGTTCAGCGTGCACCGCTCCAGCCCGTAGTCGTGCACGCGGAATTGCATCACGGTGGTGTGCTGCGGCGAAGGATCGATCAGCTGCGATGCGCAGGGGAGGGACGGGACATGGCGTGACTTGCATCCCGATCGACATGGAAGACAGTCCCGTTCGTGTCCGCGTCCTTCGGTTTGCTGCGGTCCACGCTGGAGAGCAGGAGCGGGTAGTTGGGCACGGGCGGCAGGGCCAGGATGCGCGGCGACACGTCCACGCGCTCCAGCCCGATGTACGCGCTCGGGAAGCGCGGCGCGGACGCGGGCTTGAGCGCAGGGTAGGGAGCAGCCCAGAACGTCGTCAAGCCGAGGCTGAGCGCCGACACGGCGCAGGAGACGAGGCAGGCGATGATCAGCCAGCGCACGGGCGCGGAGGCCTCGCTGGCGGGGGGCACCGGTGAGGGGCAGAAGGCGCGCTGCTGATCGGCGGCGTCCTCGAGCTCGAGCGCGGTGTACGCGCCGCGGGCGTCGTTGTGGAACATGCTGGGATGCGCAGAGGCTGGGGTCGATTCTCGGTGTCGCTCGTATTGGCGGAAGACTATATCTGTCAGTGTCAATGGCAGTCCGTGAGAGAAACGCAACAAGCCCCTCGGCGCCTAACATGATGTTGGCAATCACTGTGCATTGGGGCGAGGCGAGCGTGGATGTCGTTGATGATACATGCTAGACAGGACATATATTACAGGGCACTGTGACTACATGATTGATTATCAGTCCGTAGATTAGATGGGAATACACAGACGGCGTCACAGGCCTTTCCGCTTGTCGTCCTCGTCGCCCTCGTCGGCCCAGCTCTTCAGCACCTCGCGCGCTTTCTCGATAGAGTTGCGCGCGAGCGTCCACGGCTCGGGGCCCGTCGCCTTCTCCCACCAGCGCGCCGAGAACTGGAGGAACGCGCCGGACTTGGCGGTGTCGGCTACGAGCGCGAGGGTCCTGCCCGCGGGTGCGAGCACGTTGGTGAGCATGCGCTGCATCGGCTCGAACGACGGGAGCTCGACGGGGAAGAGCACCGTCTCCCCTCTGCGAAACACACAAGACATCAGCCAGCCGCACACGCACACGCTGGCACAGCGCGCAGACGCACACGAGATCCGGGAAGAGCGGCCCTCCCCTGGTCATGCCCGGCCCGACATGGCTCCACCGCGCCTCGTCCTGCCCCAGCGCGCCCGCGCCCGCGCCCTTGGCGCGCTTGACATTCGCGCCCTTCTTGTGCGCCTCCCACGTCGCCTGCACAGGCAGCGGCATCGCCATCACGTTGATCCTCTCGCGCGCCGCCCACGGGTTCCGGCTGTACCACAGGTACCACCCCGCGTCCCAGCACCTCGCCTCCCGCCCCTTGCCCGTCCCCGCCCCCGCCCCCTCGTCGTCGTCGTCCCCGACGGGCCAGAAGAACGCCGCGGGGTCCTGGCCCTCCTGCGGCAGCGGGATCTGCGCCTTGACCGGGATGACCTCGCGCCGCCCCTCCGCCTCGCGCACGGCGACGGCCTTGTACACCTCGTGCACGAACACCTTGCGCAGGCACAGCGAGCGGCACCTCGGCGTCTGGCGGTTCACGCGCCCGACGACGGATTGCGCGCAGTAGATGAAGCAGCGCTCGTCTGTCTTGCGCGAGTGCTTGCCCTGCGGGGGGCGCAGGACGTAGATGTTGGGGAGCATGCTGAACAGGCTGCGCGGGACGGCCTGCACATCTTCGCGAGAGGGTTTGGCGCTCATCGCTGCAGCAATGCCTGCCCATCGTGGCGGGAACTTGCATGCAAGCGCCCGTGGGATCAAGCGAAGCGGAGTTTCAAATCACACTCTTTTTTTTTGCGAGATTTTCCAGCGTTCTCTTCCACACCCGCGCCGCCCGAAGAACCGCCGTCGCAGCTCACGCACAGAGGCTGCGCCCTCGCCCTTCCGCTGCGGGGAAAGTCCCCGGAGACGCAGAGTGCGTCCGCGCCCGCTCGTTTCGGAAAGCGACCGTCCCCAAGACCGACGGTGACGGTACGCGGCGCGGACAGGCGGGGAGTCGTCTCCTCAACCAAGCCGCTCTGCCGCCCGTTTGCGCGTGCTGCGAAGCCGCCGCCGCCGGGGCGCGAAGATACGAGCGCCCCGGCGCGCGCGCGCGCGCGCGCCGGGCGACGCGTTGCTCATAGACACAGTTATGCGGTTGCGGCGGAACTCGTTTCGGCCGCGAACACAATGGGGCTTACTCTCGCGCGGCGCGGGCGAATTTTTTGCGCTTGGGCAGTTCGCTGCCTGTTGTTAGGTGGGTGGGATGGGTGGGTGGAAGAGGTGAGTGGGAGAGTTTCTTTTCTTCTGGGGGGGGATGTTAGGATGTTGTTTTGGTTTTGAATTTCTTCAGGGAGGATGCCCGCGGGCGCGTGCTCCAGAATTTGACACTTCTGATTTGTTGTTGTTCGCTGTCGTGGGGTGTATTGCGCTGTACTGACCTCGGGCGTCTTAGATCATCGATCATCTTTCAAGGGGGCTATGCGGGTGAGATTGAGAGCGAGTACTATTGTACAGGTGCGCCCTGTGTGTCGCTGCCATTCACGTTGGAGCTGCGTTGCAATATGTAGTCCACCGTGTATATCTTCCGCCTTACATGTGCCGCCTGTTCAGGCCCTGCGCTGTTGAATCCTCCGGATCAACCCTGGTTGCTCCTAGTCATGATCATGATCGCGGGGTTCATGGTCCCCACCGACACTGGCCTATATTGCGCCTCCCTGCTGCACTTTCGTAGCGCTCCTTGTGCGTATGGTAAGTAAAATTGCGATGGCCGTCCGCCTGTGTGAGAGTCGGACCGAGCGTTTGCCGGGCAAAAGGAGCGATCGCGAGTCTAGCGAGAAGATACGGGCGAGAAACATAAGGAGAGGGGAGCCGCAGTCTATACGTCTAGAAACCCCCTCAGATACGTATTTCTAAGTTCATTCAGGCCGAATACTGTACAATACTGTACATGATTTCAGAATCCAAGGACAAATGTGGATGTTAGAAATTGTTGCTCAGGCGATGGCCGCGTGTGACGCGCCATCGCAGAACATCTTGCATCTACATGTTCGCTTACAGACCAGAGTTGTCTACGTAGCCAAGTTAATCTTGAATGGCATCGAGAGACGGTGTAACAGTTCATGTCATTGTTGTCGAGCGCGAGATGTGCAAGAGGTGGCGGGTCGCGTTCGTGGCAACGCCGGAACTCTATTTGCGGGAGGCCAACGCCAATTTCGGCAGGGCCGCGGTGGCTGCTGGCCACCACGACTCGGCTTTCTCATCGATATATGCGCGCAGGCTGCGGCTTACTGGCAATACAGTCGTCGAACGCACCGCTCGAGAGAACGAGGATTGTATCGTTCGGGGCAAGCTTCGGCGATATGGCAGCTGGACGGAGATCTGGATTTTGGGCGAAACGTGCCCGATAATTGCACGGCGACATCGACGACGCACTGGTCCTGGAACGGTGATCCATCTTGCGGAACAAAACACTGGAACAACTCTTCTATGGCAGCTTTATCTAGCCTCGGGAGTTGGAATGCAAGTTTTCTTGTTTTTTTTATGGCGGCGCACGACGGCGGTGATACGGTCCTGCCAGTGGAGCAAGCTAGGCTCGCACATGCTACGCAATCGTAGATATTCAGTCAACACATCAGGATTGTGGGAGGACTCGTCGTGGGCGCCCTAACCCTGCCCTCCTCCTCGCGCATGCACGCACTCCACGGATCCGCTCCGCCAGAGTCTTCGAGTCGGCGGTGCTGTCCCCAGTGGGGCAAGCTAGGCTCGCACATCCTACGCAATCGTAGATATTCAGTCAACTCATCAGGATTGTAGGAAGCACTCGTCGGGGGCGCCCCAAACCTGCCCTCCTCGCACACGCACTCCACGGATCCACTCCGCTAGAGTTTTCGATTCGGTGGTGCTGTCCCTAAGCCCGCTGGCAACGGCCAGTGAGCCTCCGTATTGCTAGCTGGAAGGCGTGTATAGGCTGATCGGAGCTAAGACGGCTCGGGAAGCCTTCTTTGAATCGTCCTGGTGGTGTCAATCTATCGGGACTGTTGCCTCGAACAACGATGCGTCCTCGACGTGCACGCGACTAAAGGAGCTTCAGTCATGGGTTGCTTAATCACAATCTATGAAGATACCTGACGGGACACCGATATATTTTGGCACTCGTTAACTGGCCCGGCGTGGAGGTCTACTGCGCTGATCTGTAGTCCGTTTTAGCGGTACCTCAGAACCCAGGCAGCCTACCTTGGCTTCATCGTGCTGTGTAAATTACCGGAGACGACTGCAGTGTTCCTCGACGACAACGGTCCAGCGCCGAAATTGCCTGGCAACTCACCCACCAGCGTCACTAGTTGCAGCACTCCGCTTACAGAAATCTGGCCGTAACGTTGCAAGCTTACTATCCGACGCTCTCCCGGCGCAGGTACGCAGGTACCAGCTGTTGACACAAGAAGAGGCGATGGCAGTCGTCGAGAGGAATTCAACAAGGACGGTGGCGCGAACCTGGCTGGTTCATCTGCTTTCGGTCATTGCCGGATAATGTGCCTCGTGTTTCTTTGGGCGTCTATCAGCCCCTGGGGCGCCATTGGCGCCCATTATGTGCAACTCAATGTACTGGTACCTCAAGGCTTCAAGACGCGCAGAGGATCGAGAAAGCAATGTTGGAACGAATAATAACGGGGCCAGGGGCCGCTGTTTAACTTTACATCAACGTTATTCGTACAATATTCGTCTGAGACCACTTGAGACCGTCCGAGAAGACACCAAACCGCGATTACTCATCATTCATCTGTTCAACGCTTTACCCCTTCACCGTTCTAGCCCGCGTTGCCGCCGTCTGTCTCAGTTTCCGCTGAGGTGGAGGTGCAGCATGTTCTGCGGCGGCACCTCAGAGATGGGCTCGAGGAGCTCGGGAAAATGAGTCCAGAGTGGCGTCAGCGGAGGCCGGTCGCTGTCCT
>NW_006920416.1:373168-381044 GCF_000344685.1 Gloeophyllum trabeum ATCC 11539 | reverse complement strand
CGATGGCAGTCGTCGAGAGGAATTCAACAAGGACGGTGGCGCGAACCTGGCTGGTTCATCTGCTTTCGGTCATTGCCGGATAATGTGCCTCGTGTTTCTTTGGGCGTCTATCAGCCCCTGGGGCGCCATTGGCGCCCATTATGTGCAACTCAATGTACTGGTACCTCAAGGCTTCAAGACGCGCAGAGGATCGAGAAAGCAATGTTGGAACGAATAATAACGGGGCCAGGGGCCGCTGTTTAACTTTACATCAACGTTATTCGTACAATATTCGTCTGAGACCACTTGAGACCGTCCGAGAAGACACCAAACCGCGATTACTCATCATTCATCTGTTCAACGCTTTACCCCTTCACCGTTCTAGCCCGCGTTGCCGCCGTCTGTCTCAGTTTCCGCTGAGGTGGAGGTGCAGCATGTTCTGCGGCGGCACCTCAGAGATGGGCTCGAGGAGCTCGGGAAAATGAGTCCAGAGTGGCGTCAGCGGAGGCCGGTCGCTGTCCTCGGGGTTGGCCTCCTTAGCCTTCGCGCGCAAGATCGCGTGGTACTCGAGGCATCGAAGCAGCGCCAGGTACCGGTGGGCCTGCCGCTGGTCAAGATACCAAGAGGGCGTCGAGCCAACAAGGCCACCGCGCTTCCTCTCGCGTCTGACAGGGATCGCCATTGTTACCCCGTCCGTCTCATCGTCCCCAGCGGGTACAGTGGCCGATTTGTACCCGCAACATGTGGTGTATAGGATCTCCTCGCCAGCCCGCGCTAGCCGCTCGCACGAGGAACAGGGACTATGGCCAGCGTTGAGACCGGCTGTCCGCGGCGTCGGCGCGGATGCCGACGTCGCTGTCGCGGGTGAAATAGGCGAGGTAGGAGAATTAGGCTCCCCCGCGTCCGCTGCAGGATAGTATCGCGCCTCCCATTCACTGTCCAAATCGTCGCTGAAAGGATCGAACCGTGTTGGATAGGGAAGACGCGACAAAGGGCGGCCTTGGTGGCGAGGGTGCGCTCGCGCCAACCTCAATCGCGTGGGGCAGTTCGGGGGACAGGGTCCCGGACAGTCAACAAAGGGATATATTGCCTGCGAAAGCGGAAGACTATGTGGCTCAAGCGCCGCGGGGAACTGTACGAGCTCCTGGGCGTACGGAGCTCCAGTCTGCTGGGCAGGAAAGGCTCCCGCTTGTTCAAGCATAGTGCCCATAGGCGTTTCGTATGGTGCTCGCGTCACCATCTCAGGTGCCTGATGTGCCGTAGGGACGGGCCACTCGCTGGGGAAGGCGCACGGCGCCTCGTACTCGTCGTTCTGGAAATTGCGAATAGGTAGCCCTGCGAGAGCCATGGGAGGCGAGCTTGGCGTGAACGGCTTCGGCTGCCAGTGATGCGAGGGCAAGCTCTCGACATTGGCCATCCCGAGGGGTGCGCCGCCCTCAGCCTGCTCGGAATGGATCTGAGGCAGCGTCACAGTGGCCGTTGACGCACCGTCCCTCGGAAGTCCTGACGCGGCCTCTTGCCATTGGATCGCCCAGTCCACGAGGTGTCGTTCCTGTGGTTGATCGTGCGCCATCGCCTCTGTCGGGTACTGCCTCGATCCATGCTGCTGCAGGATAAATCGCTCCGCTTCCAGTCCCAGCGCGATCGGGTCGTAAGGCGGCGGGGAAATGGAGGGGTGGTCGTGCTGCGAGGCGGCAACCTTCTGAACGTCGTTGGCTTGGCCTTGAGCCAGAGTGCTCACGGGTTCGGCTAGCTGCTGGTCGTGCGACGACTGAACACCGTCTTTCCCTACCACATCCCCCTCTACCACCAATGAGGACGCATCCGCATGAGTCGTCGTCGGCGACAGAGTCGGATCAGGGCCCGGGCGCAGGCCAGGTGCCTCAACCTGCTGCAACGTGGAGGGTTCCTGAAGAATCCCCGCTTGTTGCTGAAGGCGTCGCAAGGCTGCTCGCTCTCGTCTTCCCGGCCTCGCCTTCCGACGAGGAGCCAGGTCGCCCGGTGTTGGACGGGACACTTCGTCTGTTGCGTTGGACCCCGGCAATGGCAGCACGACATTTGTTGCTCCCAACCGTGCTTCGACAGTGCCATGACTTTGCATCGGGACAGTGGCCTGGTTTTGCTGCTCGGTGGCCGTTTCCTGAAGAAGATCTGCCTCTCGTTGGAGGCGTAGAAGTGCTCGCTCGCGTCGACCTGGTCGCGCCTTTCTTAGACGAGGCGGCAAATTGGGCGTGAAGGGAGGAAAGGCTTGCACTAGCCCGATGCATTTCTGCTGAGTCGGTGCGGCGTACGTATCGCAGAGGGAGGTCGTGTTGCCGGCCACAGCGGGTGGCATGGAGACATGGCGTTCATGCAGGTCAGGAGTTTGGCGAGTTATGGGACTCGACTAACAACTGAAGTTAGATATCCGCAAATGAAAGCTCGCAACACAGGGAAATCGCGCTCACCGTCACACTGGCGTTCGTTGGCGTCGCGGTCTGGTCAGTGGTAAGTCCATGTGCCACCGTCGCTTCAACGCCTCTCGATTGATCGATAACGTGTTTGGTGGCATAGTGGCCTAATTGTACTGGATTTATTCTCGCCTGCTCGCCGAAGAAGAGCACTTTGGTGGAAGACATGATGATTGTGAGCGATGGTGAAGTGAATGTCGAGGTAAGCGTTCAAGTCGGTGCGTGAAGAGGGCGACGCGGGAGTCGTTCTCTCTTATCACTGATCAAGGATCGCATCGGTCCGACGGTTGCCGCAAATGCAACTTACCTTGTTCCCGCTTTGGTGCAATTGCTACGCATCACACACTATCCCCAAAGGTATTTCTCAAGTGATCCTCTGTGCTATCTAGCTGTGACTCACTTCCCTGGATTCTAGCCCGCCACAGCGCTGCCTCGAGGAGGGGGTGGTGGTTTCGACTGCTGGATTTGGGGGTGTCGGTGTGGTTCGTGTGGCGCGGGGTGTCTAGGGCCTGGGAAGTTCGAGCTATATGTTTATCCTGGCGATGTTTGGTCCCTGGCGCTCTTTTACCTTCTGCTTTCTCGAGTCTCTTGCTAGGTCTCTAGTCTTTCTACCGAGGATACATACCCACATTGCAATCCTCCGTGCCTTATGCAAGTCGTTGGAAGTCACGACACCCGCCACTAGAAAGCGACTGGTCTCGGTGCAGTGGCACAGTCGTCAGTAGTTGGCCCACTGTGTCCACGGCGGTTACCTAGGGCAGGTCGAATTTACTCGAGACTGAGGACGGTCGCGAGTGGAGGCGGTGGTGTATACCACAATCTCTTAGAGATCTCGAACGCTAGGGTCTATACGACTGGCCAAACAGCAGCATGGAGTGCACCAGTTCTACTTTATCGTCTCTTGAGCCACGTCTGGCATCTATTCGATAAGGAACCTCTAATCCGACAGTCTCGTGAGCCATGTTAGCTTTGGCTTAACCATTCTAATCCCATTCTCTACAAGGAACGTCAGTTCGACTGTACATGACGCTAAGGTAGGAAACGTCGACAGAGAATGTTGGATTAAACCGTTTGAAGCCGGAGTCATCGCTGCAGGTTGGAACGATTACTAAACCTACTCGTTCGCTTGCAGTATATGCCTCTTCGAGATGAATTTGATCGGGGCCAGGTAAGGCTGATATTAATATATTCAAGCACGGCGGTCTGTATTCCGCATTGTGGCGCGTTGACGTGCGGTGGCTGTCACAAAGCATGCACTCTTAAATGGTTGCAGTTGCATTGGACGAGCATCGCACTTCGATTTGTCGTCTCTTGCGGCAAAATCACCAAGTCCATGCAGTTCTCATCGCCCATGTTCTCTTCTGAATGGCTATAATGTACGTGCCTTTGTGTATTGAGTTCCGCTGCAATCATGTCTGCCAGAGCGGGTATGTGGTATTTGCCTTTGACTCGGAGACGAGCATGACGAATATTCCGAACGAGACTCTGGGCAGCGCCCGGAGATAGGAATGAACGTTTACACATGAGCTCGAGGAAGAGCTCGAACGCAAGGGCAGTGCGCACAGAGCCACAGCTCAGAACTGCAGAACGAGGAGAATCGTGGCCAATTGACGTTCGCCGGAAACAAGCGGAACGTGCGAAGCCACACACTCGCCAGCGCTCTTGACGTGTCGGACCACGACACACGTTTTCCCTACTGCTCGCTCTCACCTATCAGCGCTGAAGCTCGTTGTTTTATGTCTTAGCCTGCTGGGAATCCAGGGATAACCGCACTATTCATGCAGGAGTTCGTCTCCCTCGAGAAGGGGGGCAGTTGCTGCACGAACAGAGTCCTGGTCGACGTCGTTGTAACCTCTCCGATAAGTAATAGGGACATCCAGTAGCAAATCCTATGCAAGCGGTCTTGTCACCACAAACATCAAGGGCAGGGGGCTGGAAATCGTTCTCGATACGAACGCCATGTTACATCAAGGCGCGACACACTTCAAAGAGAAGAACCGAAATCCAGACAACCCCCCCTTCTCTTCCAGCCCCGATTCAGCACGCAAATGTTCGTTCTCCTCTCAGACTCTTCTGGTTTCAATTTGAGTCTGTCATGAAGGACTCGCGGAAGTTAGATGAGTGTGGGACGATGAGGAGATACGTGGTCGCGAAGATACGAGCGCACCGGGCGACGCGTTGCTCATAGACACAGTTATGCGGGTGCGGACGAATTCGTTTCGTTCGCGAACACAGTGGGGCTTACTCTCGCGCGGCGCGGGTGATTTTTTTGCGCTTTAGTCCGACGCTTCTGAATGTCAAAGCGACTGGCGTCAGCATCGGCCAGTAACCCCACGCAAAATTGAAGCCAGGCGAATCCAGACGTCGACAGCGGCTCGCGCGTCCGCCGGGGTGTCATAACGGGTCGACCACGGGAGCAGGTCCGCGAGCGTGGAGTAAGGACGTGTTCGGATTCAGATCCCTTGCACGGCCCCAGGCCTTTGGGGTTTCTTTCTGGGACACGGCACACGGGATGTTCGCCTGCAAGGGTGGTTGGTGAGTGCGTCTCCGATGCATCGTATTGGGCGGACTGTAGTACGTGCCGCCTTTCCAGGCCTGTGCAATAGGAGGCCGGTGACACCTGTATGGGGGAGGTCAGAGCTGATATTCTCGGGCCAGCATCACCCGGACTTACCCGCGCGGCGATGATATGTAACAGGCCTCGCTCGAACAGCGTCCGAGCTGTCCAGGAGCTGCCTACATGACTGGTATCACTTGGCGCGACTCCTGAGCTGAGCGACGAATTAGCTTATATCCGCGGGCACGATACGGGACGTAGGTATCAATATCTGTGCTGAGAATTGTAGGAGTCCCCGCTCACGGACGCGCGGACGAATCGTCCACCCTAGCTGTCGCTAGTCACGAGATTCCTGGTTCCCAGTGCCTTACTTCGTAACGCGGACGCTCTGTTCATGTCTGTGCGTAATTGTAGAACACAATTATGATGGCTATCCGCCTGAGTTAGACCGACCGTTGACCGAAAGCTTGTGTCCGACACGTCAGCCACTTTCTCGCGAACTTTCCAGTCCCGAGACCCTACTCGCCAATGCTGCGTACACAACCTACCAAAATCCCCCCCAGCTTCGATCCACACTCCTATGTTCATTCAGATCAAATGCAGTATTTCAGAGTTCAAGAACAAATGTGAATGTTAGAAATTTCTGCTGAGGCGATCGCCGCATGTAACGCGGCATCTCAGAATATCTTGCACCATGTTCGCTTACAAACCAGAGTTGTCTGGCCAAGTTAACCTTGAATTGCATCGAGAGACGGCACCGGTGTAGTTCATGTCATTGTTATCGACCGCGACAGGTGGCGGGTCGCTTTCGTGGCAACGCCGGAACTCTATTTGCGATAGGCCAACACTAATTTGGGCACGGCCGCGGTGGCTGCTGGCCACCGTGACTCGGCTTTCTCATCGATGTATTCACGCAGGCTGCGGCTTACTGCCAATACAGTCGTCGAACGCACGGCTCGAGAGAACGACAATTGTATCGTTCGGCACGCGCTGCAGCGATATGGCAGCTCGACGAAGATCTGGACTTTTGGCGAACGTGCCCGATAATTGCACGACAACATCGACGACTGTCGGCCCACGCACTGGTCCTGGAATGCTCATCCATCCTCCGGAAAAGTACATGAACAACTCTTCTATGGCCCTGGAATATCTGGACTTGGAAGTTGGGCTGCAAGTTTTCGTTCTTTTAGTGGCGACGTCGTGACGACGGATGATACAGTCCTGCCAGTGGGGCAAGCCAGGCTCGCACATCCTACGCAATCGTAGATATTCAGTCGACAAATCAGGATTGTAGGAAGGACTCGTCGTGGTCGTGATGACCCTGCCCTCCTCCTCGCATGCACTCCACGGATCTGCTCCGTCAGAGTTTTCGATTCGGTGGTGCTATCCCTGAGCCCGCTAAAAACAGCCCCTTAGCCTCCGCATTGCTAGCTGGAAGGCGTGCATATGACTGGAGCGAAGACGGCTCGGGAGGCCTTCTTTGAATCGTTTTGGTGGTGTCAATCTATCGGGACTGTTGCCTCGAAGAACGACGCGTCCTCGACGTGCACGCGACTAAAGGAGCTTCAGTCATGGGTTGCTTAATCACAATCTATGAAGATACCTGACAGGACACCGATATATTTTGGCACTCGTTAACTGGCCCGGCCTGGAGGTCCACTGCGCTGATCTGTAGTCCGTTTTAGCGGTACCTCAGAACCCAGGCAGCCTACCTTGACTTCATCGTGCTGTGTAAATTATCGGAGACGACTCCAGTGTTCCTCGACGACAACGGTCCAGCGCCGAAATTGCCTGGCAACTCACCCACCAGCGTCACTAGTTGAAGGACATCGCTTACAGAAATCTGGCCGTAGCGCTGCAAGCTTACTATCCGACGCTCTCCCAGCGCAGGTACCAGCTGTTGACAGAGGCGGAAGCAGAGACGATGGCAGTCGTCGAGAGGAATTCAACGAGGACGGTGGCGCGAACTTGGGCTGGTTCATCTGCTTTCGGTCGTTGCCGGATAATGTGCCTCGTGTCTCTTTGGGCGTCTATCAGCTCGAGGACGCATTGGCGCCCGTTATGCGCAAGTCAAAGTACTGGTACTTCAAGGCTTCAAGACGCGCAGAGAAGCGAGAAAAAAATGTCAAAATAAAAGGTAGCGGGGCCAAGAGGTGCATTTTAACTTTACATCAACGTTATTCGTACAATATCCGTCTGAGACCACTTGAGACCGTCCGAGAAGACAGCAAACCTATCGCTCATCATTTATCTGTTCAACGCTCGACCCCTCCACCGTGCTCGCCCGTGTTGCCGTCGCCCGTCTCAGTTTCCGCTGAGATGGAGGTGCAGCATGTTCTGCGGCGGCACCTCAGAAATGGGCTCGAGGAGCTCGGGGAAATGAGTCCAGAGCGGCGTCAGCGGAGGCCGGTCGCTGTCCTCGGGGTTGGCCTCCTTAGCCTTTGCGCGCAAGATCGCGTGGTACTCGAGGCATCGAAGCAGTGCCAGGTACCGGTGGGCCTGCCGCTGGTCAAGATACCAAGAGGGCGTCGAGCCAACAAGGCCACCGCGCTTCCTCTCGCGTCTGACAGGGATCGCCATTGCTACTCCGTCCGGCCCATCGTCCCCAGCGGGTACAGTGGCCGCTTTGTATCCGCAACATGTGGTGTATAGGATCTCCTCGCCAGCCCGCGCCAGCCGCTCGCACGAGGAACAGGGACTATGGCCAGCGTTGAGACCGGCTGTCCGCGGCGTCGGCGCGGATGCCGACGTCGCTGTCGCAGGTGAAATAGGCGAGGTAGGAAAATTAGGCTCCCCCGCGTCCGCTGCAGGATAGTATCGTGTCTCCCATTCACTGTCCAAATCGTCGCTGAAAGGATCGAACCGTGTTGGATAGGGAAGACGCGACAAA
>NW_006920416.1:361887-370998 GCF_000344685.1 Gloeophyllum trabeum ATCC 11539 | reverse complement strand
CCCATAGGCGTTTCGTATGGTGCTCGCGTCACCATTTCAGGTGCCTGCTGTGCCGTAGGGACGGGCCACTCGCTGGGGAAGGCGTACGGCGCCTCGTACTCGTCGTTCTGCAAATTGCCAATAGGTACCTCTCCGCCCTGGTTGAGAGTCATGCTTGGCGTGAACGGCTGCGGCTGCCAGTGGTGCGAGGGCAAGCTCTCGACATTGGCCATCCCCAGGGGTGCGCCGCCCTCAGCCTGCTCGGAATGGATCTGAGGCAGCGTCACAGTAGCCGTTGACGCACCGTCCCTCGGAAGTCCTGACGCGGCCTCTTGCCATTGGATCGCCCAGTCCACGAGGTGTCGTTCCTGTGGTTGATCGTGCGCCATCGCCTCTGTCGGGTACTGGCTTGATCCATGCTGCTGCAGGATAAATCGCGCCGCTTCCAGTCCCAGCGCGATCGGGTCGTAAGGAGGCGGGGAAATGGAGTGCTGGTCGTGCTGCGAGGCGGCAGCGTTCTCAACGTCGTCTGCTTGGCCTTGAGCCAGAGTGCTCACGGGTTCGGCTAGCTGCTGGTCGTGCGACGACTGAACACCGTCTTTCCCTACTGCATCCCCCTCTACCACCAGTGAGGACGCATCCGCATGAGTCGTCGGCGTCGGCGTCGGCGACAGAGTCGGATCAGGGCCCGGGCGCAGGCCAGGTGCCTCAACCCGCTGCAACATGGAGGGGTCCTGAAGAATCTCCGCTTCTCGCTGAAGGCGTCGCAAGGCTCGCTCTCGTCTTCCCGGCCTCGCCTTCCGACGAGGAGGCAGGTCGCCCGGTGTGGGACGGGATACTTCGCCTATTCCGTTGGACCCCGGCGATGACAGCACGACATTTGTTGCTCCCATCCATGCTTCGACAGTGCCATGACCTGCTATAGGGGCAGTCGCCTGGTTTTGCTGCTGGGTGACGGTTTCCTGGAGAAGACCTGCCTCCCGTTGGAAGCGTAGAAGTGCTCGCTCGCGCCGACCTGGTCTTGCCTTCCTTAGTCGAGGCGGCAAATTGGGCGTGAAGCGAGGAAAGGCTTGCTCTGGTCCCAAGCATTTCTGCTGAGTCGGTGCGGCGGCCGTGTCGCAGAGGGAGGTCGTGTTGCCGGCCACAGCGGGTGGCATGGAGACATGGCGTTCATGCAGGTCAGGAGTTTGGCGAGTTATGGGACTCGACTAACAACTGAAGTTAGATATCCGCAAATGAAAGCTCGCAACACAGGGAAATCGCGCTCACCGTCACACTGGCGTTCGTTGGCGTCGCGGTCTGGTCAGTGGTAAGTCCATGTGCCACCGTCGCTTCAACGACTCTAGATTGATCGATAACGTGTTTGGTGGCATAGTGGCCTAATTGTACTGGATTTATTCTCGTCTGCTCGCCGAAGAAGAGCACTTTGGTGGAAGACATGACGATTGTGAGCGATGGTGAAGTGAATGTCGAGGTAAGTCGGCGAGTGAGTAGGGTGAGACGGGAGTCGCTCCTCTTATCACTGATCAAGGGTCAAGGGTCGCATCGGTCCGACGGTTGCCGCAAACGCAACTTCTCTTATTCCCGCTTTGGTGCAATTGCTACGCATCTCTCTATATCCCCGAAGGTATTACTCAGGCGATCCTCTGTGTCATCTAGCCGTGACTCACTTCCTTGGATTCTAGGCCGCCACAGCGCTGCCTGGAAGAGGGGGTGGTGGTTCTGAACGCTGGATTTGGTGATGTCGGTGTGGTTCGTGTGGCGCGGGGTGTCTAGGGCCTGGGAAGTTCGAGCTATATGTTTATCCTGGCGATGCTTGGTCCCTGGCGCTCTTTTATCTTCTACTTTCTTGAGTACCTTGCTATGTCTTTAGTCTTTCTACATACCCCCATTGCAATCCTCCCTGCCTTATGCGAATCATTGGAAGTCACGACACCCGCCACTAGAAAGCCACTAGTCTCGGTGCAGTGGCGCAGTCCTCACTGTGTCCACGGCGGTCACGTTTGGAAGCACGAATTTATTTGAGACTGAGGACGATCGCGACTGGAGGTGGTGGTGTATACCACAATCTCTTAGAGATGTCGAACGCTAGGCTCTATACGACTGGCCAAATAGCAGCATGGAGTGCACCAGTTCTATTTTATCGTCTCTTGAGCCACGTCTGGAATGTGTTCGATATGGAACCTCTAATCCGACAGTATCGTGAGCCATGTTAGCTTTGGCTTAACCATTCTTAATCCCATTATCTAGGAGGAACGTCAATTCGACTGGACATAAGCCTAAGGTAGGAAACGTCAATAGAGAATGTTGGGGTAAACCGTTTGAAGCCGGAGTCATCGCTGCAGGTTGGAACTAAATCTGCTCGTTCGGTTGCAGTATATCCCTCTTCGAAATGAACTTCACTGTGGCCAGGTAAGGCTAATATTGATATATTCAAGCATGGCGGTCTGTGTTCCGCATTTTGGCGCGTTGACGTGCGGTGGCTGTCACAAAGCATGGACTCTTGAATGGTTGCAGTGGCATTGGACGAGCATCGGACTTCGATGTGTCGGCGCTTGCGGCGAACTCACCGAGTCGACCAAGTTCCTCCCTCGCATGTTCTCTTCTTTGATTGGTTACAATGTACGTGCCTTTATGTATTGAGTTCCGCTGCAATCATGACAACCAGCCTAGCGGGTATGTGGTATTTTCCTTTGACTTGGAGACGAGCGTAACGAATATTCCGAACGAAACTCTGGGCAGCGCTCGAAGATATGAAAATATATGAACGTCTACACATGAGCTCGAGGAAGAGCTCGAACGCAAGGGCAGTGCGCACAGAGCCACAGCTCAGAACTGCAGAACGAGGAGAATCGTGGCCAATTGACGTTCGCCGGAAACAAGCGGAACGTGCGAAGCCACACACTCGCCAGCGCTGTTGACGTGTCGGACCACGACACACGTCTTCCCTACTGCTCGCTCTCACCTATCAGCCCTGAAGCTCGTTGTTTTATGTCTTAGTCTGCTGGGGATCCAGGGATAACCGCACTATTCATGCAGGAGTTCGTATCCCTCGAAAAGGGGGGCAGTTGCTGCACGAACAGAGTCCTGGTCGACGTCGTTGTAACCTCTCCGATAAGTAATAGGGGCATCCAGTAGCAAATCCTATGCAAGCGGTCTTGTGACTCTTGTCACCACAAACATCAAGGGCAGGGGGCTGCAAATCGTTCTCGATACGAATGCGATGTTACATCAAGGCGCGACACACTTCAAAGAAAAGAACCGAAATCCAGTCAATTCCCTCCCAGCGCCGATTCAGCACGCAAATGCTTGTTCTCCTCTCAGACTCTTCAGGTTTCAATTTGAGTCTGTCATGAAGGACTGGTGGATGTTAGATGAGGGTGGGACGAAGAGGAGATACGTGGTCGCGAGGATACGAGCGCCCCGGCGCTCGGGTGCGCGGTGCGCAGCGGGCGACGCGTTGCTCATAGACACAGTTATGCGGGTGCGGACGAATTCGTTTCGTTCGCGAACACAATGGGGCTGACTCTCGCGCGGCGCGGGTGATTTTTTTGCGCTTTAGTCCGACGCTTCTGAATCTCAAAGGGACTGGCGTCAGCATCGGCCGGTAACCCCACGCAAAATTGAAGCCAGGCGAACCCAGACGTCGACAGCAGCTCGCGCGTCCGCCGGGGTGTCATAACGGGTCGGCCACGGGAGCAGGTCCGCGAGCGTGGAGTAAGGACGTGTTCGGATTCCGATCCCTTGCACGGCCCTAGGCGTCTGCGGTTTCTTTCTGGGACACGGCACATGGGATGTTCGCCTGCAAGGGTGGTTGGTGAGTGCGTCTCCGATGCATGCTATTGAGCGGACTGTAGTATGTGCCGCCTTTCCAGGCGTGTGCAATAGGAGGCCGGTGACACCTGTATGGGGGAGGTCAGAGCTGATATTCTCGGGCCAGCATCACCCGGACTTACCCGCGCGGCGATGATATGTAACAGGCCTCGCTCGAACAGCGTCCGAGCTGTCCAGGAGCTGCCTACATGACTGGTATCACTTGGCGCGACTCCTGAGCTGAGCGACGAATTAGCTTATATCCGCGGGCACGATACGGGACGTAGGTATCAATATCTGTGCTGGGAATTGTAGGAGTCCCCGCTCACGGACGCGCGGACGAATCGTCCACCCTAGCTGTCGCTAGTCACGAGATTCCTGGTTCCCAGTGCCTTACTTCGTAACGCGGACGCTCTGTTCATGCCTGTGCGTAATTGTAGAATACAATTATGATGGCTATCCGCCTGAGTTAGACCGACCGTTGACCGAAAGCTTGTGTCCGACACGTCAGCCACTTTCTCGCGAACTTTCCAGTCCCGAGACCCTACTCGCCAATGCTGCGTACACAACCTACCAAGATCCCCCCCAGCTCAGATCAAACGCAGTATTTCAGAGTTCAAGAACAAACGTGAATGTTAGAAATTTCTGCTGAGGCGATCGCCGCATGTAACGCGCCATCTCAGAATATCTTGCACCATGTTCGCTTACAGACCAGAGTTGTCTAGTCAAGTTAACCTTGAATTGCATCGAGAGACGGTGTAGTTCAAGGGGCCAACGGCCAGAAAACGCGCGACGGCAACCCCCTAAAGTGAACAGGACCCCGAAAGCATCACGTAAGAGAGAGGACCACCTTGATAAGGCAATTTGTGGCGGCTCCTCTTCTGCCTGGGTTTATGTTTTGTGTGGTCGATTGTCGGGAATCAACAAGCCTCTGTCATCCATGTACACATAGGTAATAGCTTATAACTACTTATATATATCTTTGATCCCTAAGATCACATTGTTCAGTTTTGAAAGATCCCCAACACTTCTCAGTCGATGATATTTCTGCACTGACTCAGACATACAGGAACACCTCTCTACTTCCTGATGCATAAGACTGGTTATAAACAGTGCTTATAATATAGTAGTTCTCTTGACAGAGCTGTTGGTGGGCGCATCTTTGCCAAAGGTCCGTTGTGACCATGCAACCGTAGGGCTTGATGGATACATATTTCCTCAAATTTGCCGATGTGTAGAAAGCACCAGATACTTTGACAGGGTACAGACTCCACATAATACAATATACAACTGCAAATTCAAGACTACCAGCAATCCTTGCACCATTCAACGAGGACTGTCTCGTATCGCCGGTTTTCAGACACACTGCGTCGTTTGTCCGAATCAGGCAAGTGGTCTACAGCTCGCGTCCTCAGATTTTGCTTGATGCATTTATCAAAGATATAGCGTATGTCCCACCACTTCAAAAAGTATGTAGACCTGTGCTAGGATGCTACTCAACGGTACAGAAAAAGATTCAGATTTTAATACAGCTCTGGGAAATCGCAAATAGAAAGTGCACGCAAACCGTGCAAGAAAGTGAAAGTCGGGACCCCGTAAACTTGGAAAGGGACAACGACAATAGGGTTGACGTCGTCGGTAATACCCGCGTTGGCCCCTTGGTGTAGGTCATGTCATTGTTATCGACCGCGACAGCTGGCGGGTCGCTTTCGTGGCAACGCCGAAACTCTAGGCTCCGTTCGGTTGCACGGCCGCGTCGCGGCGCTCTCAAGGCGCCACAGCCAGCTCGGCCGCGTGGCAGTGCTTTTAGTGAGACGCGATTGGCTGAAAGACTGTTTTGGCGTCGTTGGCCGCGACGCGGCCATGCATCCGAACGGAGCCCTATTTGCGGTAGGCCAACACTAATTTGGGCAGGGCCGCGGTGGCTGCTGGCCACCGTGACTCGGCTTTCTCATCGATGTATTCACGCAGCCTGCGGCTTACTGTCAATACAGTCGTCGAGCGCACGGCTCGAAAGAACGACAATTGTATCGTTCGGCACGCGCTCCAGCGATATGGCAGCTCGACGAAGATCTGGACTTTTGGCGAAACGTGCCCGATAACTTCACGACAACGTCGACGACGGTCAGCCCACGCACTGGTCTTGGAATGCTCATCCATCCTGCGGGAAAATACATGAACAACTCTTCTATGGCCTCGGAATATCTGGCCTTGGAAGTTGGGCTGCAAGTTTTCGTTCTTTTAGTGGCGAGGTCGTGACGACGGATGATACGGTCCTGCCAGTGGGGCAAGCCAGGCTCGCACATCCTACGCAATCGTAGATATTCAGTCGACAAATCAGGATTGTAGGAAGGACTCGTCGTGGGCGCGATAACCCTGCCCTCCTCCTCGCATGCACTCCACGGATCTGCTCCGCCAGAGTTTTCGATTCGGTGGTGCTGTCCCTAAGCCCGCTGACAACGGCCAGTGAGCCTCCGTATTTGCTAGCTGGAAGGCGTGCATAGGCTGACTGGAGCTAAGAGGGCTCGGGAAGCCTTCTTTGAATCGTCCTGGTGGTGTCAATCTATCGGGACTGTTGCCTCGAACAACGATGCGTCCTCGACGTGCACGCGACTAAAGGAGCTTCAGTCATGGGTTGCTTAATCACAATCTATGAAGATACCTGACAGGACACCGATATATTTTGGCACTCGTTAACTGGCCCGGCGTGGAGGTCTACTGCGCTGATCTGTAGTCCGTTTTAGCGGTACCTCAGAACCCAGGCAGCCTACCTTGGCTTCATCGTGCTATGCCAAATTAACGGAGACGACTGCAGTGCTCCTCGACGACAACGGTCCAGCGCCGAAATTGCCTGGCAACTCATCCACCAGCGTCACTAGTTGAAGGACATCGCTTACCGAAATCTAACTGTAGCGCTGCAAGCTTACTATCCGACGCTCTCCCGGCGCAGGTACCAGCTGTTGACACAAGCAGAGGCGATGGCAGTCGTCGAGAGGAATTCAACAAGGACGGTGGCGCGAACCTGGCTGGTTCATCTGCTTTCGGTCGTTGCCGGATAATGTGCCTCGTGTTTCTTTGGGCGTCTATCAGCCCCTGGGCCGCCATTGGCGCCCATTATGTGCAACTCAATGTACTGGTACCTCAAGGCTTCAAGACGCGCAGAGGATCGAGAAAGCAATGTTGGAACAAATAATAACGGGGCCAGGGGCCGCTGTTTAACTTTACATCAACGTTATTCGTACAATATCCGTCTGAGACCACTTGAGACCGTCCGAGAAGACACCAAACCTATCGCTCATCATTTATCTGTTCAACGCTCGACCCCTTTACCGTTCTGGCCCGCCGTGCTGCCGTCCGTCTCAGTTTCCGCAGAGGTGGAGGTGCAGCATGTTCTGTGGCGGCACCTCAGAAATGGGCTCGAGGAGCTCGGGGAAATGAGTCCAGAGCGGCGTCAGCGGAGGCCGGTCGCTGTCCTCGGGGTTGGCCTCCTTAGCCTTTGCGCGCAAGATCGCGTGGTACTCGAGGCATCGAAGCAGCGCCAAGTACCGGTGGGCCTGCCGCTGGTCAAGATACCAAGAGGGCGTCGAGCCAACAAGGCCACCGCGCTTCCTCTCGCGTCTGACAGGGATCGCCATTGCTACCCCGTCCGTCTCATCGTCCCCAGCGGGTACAGTGGCCACTTTGTATCCGCAACATGTGGTGTATAGGATCTCCTCGCCAGCCCGCGCCAGCCGCTCGCACGAGGAACAGGGACTATGGCCAGCGTTGAAACCGGCTGTCCGCGGCGTGGGCGCGGATGTTGACGTCGCTGTCGCGGGCGAAATCGGTGAGGTAAGAGAATTAGGCTCCCCCGCGTCCGCTGCAGGATAGTATCGTGTCTCCCATTCACTGTCCAAATCGTCGCTGAAAGGATCGAACCGTGTTAGATAGGGAAGACGCGACAAAGGGCGGCCTTGGGGGCGGCGAGGGTGCGCTCGCGCCAACCTCAATCGCGTGGGGCAGTTCGGGGGACAGGGTCCCGGGCAGTCAACAAAGGGATATATTGCCTGCGAAAGCGGGAGACTATGTGGCTCGAGCGCCGCGGGGAACTGGACCAGCTCCTGGGCGTACGGAGCTCCAGTCTGCTGGGCAGGAAAGGCTCCCGCTTGTTCAAGCATAGTGCCCATAGGCGTTTCGTATGGTTCTCGCGTCATCATTCCAGGTGCCTGATGTGTCGTAGGGACGGGCCACTCGCCGAGGAAGGCGTACGGCGCCTCGTTCTGCAAATTGCCAATAGGTATCGCTCCGCCCTGGTTGAGAGTCATGCTTGGCGTGAACGGCTGCGGCTGCCAGTGGTGCGAGGGCAAGCTCTCGACATTGGCCATCCCCAGGGGTGCGCCGCCCTCAGCCTGCTCGGAATGGATCTGAGGCAGCGTCACAGTGGCCGTTGACGCACCGTCCCTCGGAAGTCCTGACGCGGCCTCTTGCCATTGGATCGCCCAGTCCACGAGGTGTCGTTCCTGTGCGGCAGCTGGGTACTGTCGTTGATCGTGCGCCATCGCCTCTGTCGGGTACTGGCTTGATCCATGCTGCTGCAGGATAAATCGCGCCGCTTCCAGTCCCAGCGCGATCGGGTCGTAAGGAGGCGGGGAAATGGAGGGGTGGTCGTGCTGCGAGGCGGCAGCGTTCTCAACGTCGTCGGCTTGGCCTTGAGCCAGAGTGCTCACGGGTTCGGCTAGCTGCTGGTCGTGCGACGACTGAACACCGGCTTTCCCTACTGCATCCCCCTCCACCACCAGTGAGGACGTATCCGCACGAGTCGTCGGCGTCGGCGACAGAGTCGGATCAGGGCCCGGGCGCAGGCCAGGTGCCTCAACCCGCTGCAACATGGAGGGGTCCTGAAGAATCTCCGCTTCTCGCTGAAGGCGTCGCAAGGCTCGCTCTCGTCTTCCCGGCCTCGCCTTCCGACGAGGAGGCAGGTCGCCCGGTGTGGGACGGGATACTTCGCCTATTCCGTTGGACCCCGGCGATGACAGCACGACATTTGTTGCTCCCATCCATGCTTCGACAGTGCCATGACCTGCTATAGGGGCAGTCGCCTGGTTTTGCTGCTGGGTGACGGTTTCCTGGAGAAGACCTGCCTCCCGTTGGAAGCGTAGAAGTGCTCGCTCGCGCCGACCTGGTCTTGCCTTCCTTAGTCGAGGCGGCAAATTGGGCGTGAAGCGAGGAAAGGCTTGCTCTGGTCCCAAGCATTTCTGCTGAGTCGGTGCGGCGGCCGTGTCGCAGAGGGAGGTCGTGTTGCCGGCCACAGCGGGTGGCATGGAGACATGGCGTTCATGC